>NW_013667007.1:293362-297879 GCF_000517525.1 Limulus polyphemus | reverse complement strand
TGTTTCCTTTCTTGTTCCAGTTGCCACTGCTGGTTACAACAGTTGTTGGAGGAAAAAGAAAAGAAACAAGAAGAACGAGAAAATAAACAAGAAAAGAAACAAGAAGAGAGATTACAGCATTTACAAGAAAACCTGCAACAGTGGCAGCTCAAACAGCAAAATAAACAAGACGAGAGATTACAGCAGTTGTTAGAGGAAAAAGAAAAGAAACAAGAAGAAAGAGAAAAGAAACAAGAAGAAAAATTAGTGATAAGTGTCTAGAAGGTTCATGAAGAGGCGAGTGCATTCTAGACGCCCTCTATTTTTTGTATATAAGCATGGCAAATAAAGAGAGATAATTAATTGGATAGCAGACAAAAAGATAGGGAGACAGATAATCGAGTCAAGCCATAAGTAAAGTGTGTGAATCATTGTGAACTATAGCGTGTGTTTAAGTTAAAGTGACTGTGGAAATTATGTGTATTGCAAAGTTTTATTGAGGAAGAATAAACTAGTTTTATTTAAGAAAGGACTTGTATCGCTGAAGTTCATTCGGAAAGAATTTTTATGGGAAATTAACAAATGACCAGAAACGTAACAAATTTGTGTCAGGAGTGGGATTGAAAAAAAAGAAAAGAAAAAGAAGATGGAAACGAGAAGTGGCAAATCAAACTACAGCTTAGCAGATTTGATGGCAGCAATACAAGAACAGCAAAAGAAACAAGAAGAACGAGAAAGGAAACAAGAAGACATATTACAACAGTTGTTGGAGGAAAAAGAAAAGAAACAAGAAGACATATTACAGCAGTTGTTGGAGGAAAAAGAAAAGAAACAAGAAGACATAGTGTTACCAGAATCACGTGACCTCCGCTGTCGTAACAATATTAATAAGATTTGATTTAATCTGATTATTCAATTTCTTTTAATTATGAACTATAGTGTTTAACTAAGTATCAAAATGAGAAGTCTGCCATTATGAATTTTATAAAACAATGAAAACCTTATCAGGTGTCATATCAATACCATCAAATCAGCATGTAAACAAAATAGAGGAGATATTATTAACACACACAACGCAAATTCTGAAAATATTGTTCAATTTTTCTCTGTACAGCTACATTAATGTTTGAGATCCACTCTTTAAAATTATCTCATTCTGTTGAAGAAAAAGTGATACCTTCCTTGGTTGGATATAGTTTTCCTTTTCCGAAGTCCTTGAACTGTCGAATATGAATATTCAAATTATTATCATAAGTTGATAGAATTGTGTAATGGTCATTCCCAATAGGATAGACATGAGATGAATCAGGTGCTTCTTCACGTTGTATAATAGTACAGGAACTTAATTATCGTTTTTTATTGTATTGCTGGTTCTTCTTCACTGCTGGATTTGATCTTTTCCATCTTTTCAGCCTTTTTTTCTTTACAATAGACTAAAATATAACATAGTTTATAATTAGTAAAACATAGTAACGTTATTTATTAATATAATGAATATGACTGAAAACAAACATTCTTATGTCAAAGAAACACAAAAATTAGATTTATAAGCAAAGAAATATATGTAATGATATACTTATGTTTAAAGGTTGGTTCTTCATTCTTTCTTCCATGTAGTAGAACTGCATCAGTCAGATTATTAGTGGTGAAAGGGACAAGGTACTTACATTGGAAAAGTTACCCAGATTTGACTGAATTTTAGGCTGTTTGCTATAGACTTATATTAAAAATTAGGATATGTCTGAACTTGTAACCAAGCTTATCAACACTGATCATAAACAGCTAATTCTCTCACAATTTGAGTACATAATAAATCTCATATATCTTACATGTTGATTATTTACTGACTTTTAAACTCAGTAACATACAAAAACTAGTTAAAGCATGGTAAACATTGAATTTATGTAGAAAATATATGATTATGTAGAGTATGAACCATTTATTTTCAATATTAAGTATAATGTAAATACATAAATAGCGACAGTGTACTATAATTATCTTGTTCATGTTTTATTTTCATAAAATATTTCTGCCATATTGATCACCCTCTTCTTTTAGTAAAACCGGGAATCAGATAAAGTATTCTGGATTCAAACAAAAACTTTATCCGTTTTATTGAATGCAAGAGGCCAAGGAGCTTTCTAAACTTGACATCCTACCCTATACATTTTCTAAAACCAATGTTTATCGAGCCAGTCAGTGGTCTTGAATATCAAACATGTGACTCGTGTCAGGAATAGGCTGAAAGAGACCGAACAAATGTATAAAGTATATGCAATTAGTAAGAAACAAACTCTATTAGACAAAGAGGTAACAACGGGAAATGTTATTTACATAAATCCTGATATATAAAGCTAAACATTAAAATAAGCGTCCTTTTCAGGACAATTCATATGATATATAGCAACACTGATTTTAATTGTTACTTTAACATTGTTTCATATCCGTTGATTATACTTTCTGAGCCTATGGAAATTATAACATTAGATAATTAAACTGAACTTTTGACCGATTGTTTACTCTCACTTATAAACTATATAAAATGTTACATAATGAGTTGGAATGAACATAATTTGTATGAAAGCTAATCCAATAAAATTATAAACTATGATGCTCATAGTACCTGAAGTTTTGTTAAGTATGTATGATAGTATATTGGGCTATGACAAAATGTGAGTTTTATATAAGAACACTGAATTGTATAATTCATGTTACCGAAAATTTACTTGATTTATAATTAAAGGTCCTTATATATTCATATGGAAAACTAATAAGTTTAAATGAAAGATACAGAAATAAAATTTATGGTTAATAGAAACGAAAGCATTACTTAGTTTAGGCAAACACAGGGTCAATCTTGTCATTAGTAATATGTGACCATGTGACGACCTTAGTATTTCCTAATAGTCAAAGTTTATTGAACTTGGCAGTGGTCTTGATGTCATTGCCCACACCATTTGTATGTGTGACGACCTTTGTATTTCCTAGCAAACAGTGATCTTGACATCAGACAGTATCAAGGTCTACTGAAGAAGAAATTTTAATCTTCAAGTGAATGTTCTATAGAAAATGTATGGATAAACAGTAAGCCATTCATTTATTATATTTAGTTGTAGTAAAATGAAATAATACATAGAGAATTAAATAAGCATTATTTTCAGGATGATAAAATATATAAAGTAAATTATTGTTTATAATAACTGCCTCATTCAAAAAATGTATAATATGTATGCTATAATTGTTGTCTTGTTAACTAGTGAAAAATTAAATATCATGCACTTTCACTAGTTTGTTTTTATCCATATAACTATGTTCTTGACAAAATATTTTATTTTACTTACGTACTTTTTACAGTATTTCTATGGGCCAGAGATGTTATCACTACTAAGGATAGTGTTTCTTTAGGAAAAAAATGTGCCATAGGGCACCTGATGTTTCACAAGCGTCCTTTTCAGAATAATAATTTTAAAAAATATGCTTAAATATAGAAAACTATAATCAGTATGTTAAATCAAAACCTATTGTGCATTTTCTTGTCCTTCAGTGTTAGAATCAACAAAATGATATCTTTTGTCGAGAACATAATTACATGGATAGAAAACAAACTAGTGAAACAGTAAGATTGTTGAAAGTTTGCATGTTAAATAAGCATCCTTTTCAGGATGTGTGATAAGTGATTTACATATATAAAAAGTCAAGAATGTAAAAGTATGACTACATATAGAACTAATGAATTAGTGAAGTGTTTTATACAGAAAGCACTGTATAGCTTTTAGATCATAATTAAATCTAACCATTGATTACATGTTGAGACATCTTGATCACTTCGTGGACATCATCGTTTCTGACGTCATGACTGCCCGTCATGGTGGTCTATGCACCCTCTGGTACCACTTTGTGAAGAAACACAGCACAACCTTAGCAATACCATCTGCCTATAGTAACAAACCCTATAGTATTGAACTATGATATCACCCCTCCCTAAGATAGTCGCGCCTTCTGGTGAGTAGCAGTCAAACTACAGGTGTCTTGTATATTATTTAATAGTTGAGAACACTACGTGATTGAATCTTGTGTAATAGTAATGTAATTATCAGGGTTATATACTATGTAACAGTTGCATAACACTTATGTGTATATATTGTAACCCTTAGACAGCATCCTTTGATCTACACTCACTCAGTGACCCCCACTGAGGTGCCATCCTTTAGACACAGGGGAGCGGGAATAACTACTAACAAACCTAGTTGCAGACACCTAGTCTGCACTTTCATCACATTTGGTTCCCAATTACTGGGACTCCATTAAGTTCATTAACAATATTGTTTGCTATTTTCAGGCTTGTTGATTTCACTAGGAGTAGGCTGTTTTTTGGTTTTTATTCCTGTAAACTCCCAGTGGAGCATATGGCCGCAACAACACCTCGCCAACAGAAGGTGTTGTTGCAGTTACTTGTAGCAGGTTATTTTTTACAGGGTGGAGTTGCTAGCCCCGTGCCCAACCCTCATCCTTTCTCATCCTGGACTTGGGACCAGGCA
>NW_013667007.1:290327-292660 GCF_000517525.1 Limulus polyphemus | reverse complement strand
ATTCGAACCCGCGACCCTCAGATTACGAGTCGAGTGCCCTAACCACCTGGACATGCCGGGCCTGGAGTAGGCTGTTAGAGCCCACTAAATGGAGATTCAAAGATTACCAAGTTGTGGAGTATGTGTGTTTATCTCTCCAATCTCTGACTGAGTTTGTCAGAAAGAAAGAGTAGAATCACGGAAAGTGCATAAGAACGATCCATATTTAAACGTAACAACAAAAACACAATCACAAACAGAACAAATGGAAAAGTGTCAATTCTGCTTGTGTTGGGTTAAAACGTTAGGTTAAAAATCTTACCAATATCTCTATTCAGTTACATTGTATATTGACCATAAAATTAAGCTGAAAGTTACATTGCAAATCTGAGTTTATAAGTTTAGCAAACTCACTGAAAAACGTGCTAAATAAAGGAGAATCTGTCTTTTAGTACCAAATATATAATAATAACTTAAACTAGGTTGACAAGCAAAGCACTTCTATGTGTGATCTCCGTCTACTCATGCACAAGAGCTGGGACAGAAAAACTCCGGGCCCTTACCCAATTTCTTAATTGAAAAGGCTGCTTTCTATTCCTAAATGTTACATGTTATATTCCCTGCAAGAAACTCGGTTAAGTGCCAGTTATTGGATGAGGTTCCAAACAGAACTAGCAAGAATCATAACTTATACCTGTTTACTTCAACGACTTTTCATCTCTAAACTGAGCTACAAAATACAGAACTTTTGCAATAAAAATGTATATTAACTAAGAGAATAGAAAACACATGGTACCATCATGTACCATAGCATTCTTCTACATCCCTCCCCTCCCCCTGTGAGGACATGAGCTCAAATACTATTAGTTCTAAGTTTCAAACACTTTTTGCCAACATTCTGGAGTTGCTACTCACAAAAATAGTATTTCATATGAATATAGTTATTTGATGAAATGGCATCAATTCTTCACATTGAACCACAATGTAACACTAACAATTTATCTGAAGAGAACACTGCTAGTTTTTTACTTTCAAGGTGATATTCACGGCCAAAATTTAATGAATGTTTACAAATGTGTTAGTTACTTGAATTGATATTATCACTTCTGGAAACTTCTGTCCCTGTTGTTCATTTGAGTTTTTTATGCATGTTACCTCAAGGCATCTGAGTAGTAAGCCAGACTCTTTCTTTAATAGTCTTCTGTCTTGCCTTGGATTTTACTACATGTATGGCATTGTTTTTAGAGGTAGAATAGTATTTGTAACTCTTTTGCCACTATTATTCATCTTTCTTACTTCCAAGGGGTTAATCTAAGAAACTAAACTGGCCTTTCTAAAAAGATGACCCAGAGTTTGAGTTGCTTGATCTTTCAGAGGAGTTACTTTAGGTAGTCCCTGAAGTTTGTGCAGTATGTTGGTGGATTCATGGCCTTCTATGTAGGCTTTCTTAATCCTCCAGTCGAAGAAGAAGGCTCCATATTGGTGGCCAGAGTTGATGGTATGATACTTTCAAATTCCTTATTTGAAACACTACTTTTTTCTACACCTTTCACTACCCTTTCTGATGACACTGTATATTTTATGACTCATGCTAATGGCCCTAGATAGTGAAATATTTTTATGCAATGATCCAAAACTGCAATTCCTTCAAAGCTAGGGTTATGTCTACCAGATTTTGTTGTGTGTACCAAGTTGAGGTTCTGAGCTTCCAAGTACATATCTGGAAGGCTATACAGCATCTTCGAAGAATGCTTTTACGGGCGACTGTCAGCTCAACTTTGATGGGGAAACTGTTTGTCAGTGACTGACCATTGTGATTGGTGTAGCATGGCTTACCTTGTGCAGTGCATGTTATTTGTTTCAGAGTAGTATTGGTGGGCCACAAGAATAAATAAAACTTGGGATTAGACAAGATTGGCTTCCCAAAGTGGTAGCCCTAAGAACATCCCTTGTCACTGACGAAGATGAACTGCTGTGTCTCTTGCTGAAAACCTTGGAAAGTGGTCTTCGTGTTGGTTTGTTGCATTGGTTATATGAGTCATGTAATTCTTCTAACCCAATAGTGGGATTTGAACGTCACTATTATGGGCCAGGCTTTCTTAAGTGTCCAATTTGATGTCGCCAGTGTTCTGGGGAAAATTTTCTCTGAGTACGTACACTACAAAAACATATAATAACTTCTAAATGATAGACGATGTACAGAGCTTTCCAAACATATATGATATGTTGAGCTTATGTCACATTTTCAATTAAATCAAGAAAATAAACAATGCTGGGGTGTTGAAAGTAGCATGTCGTCAGTAGAAAAATTTAATTTCAAAGCAATATCACAAAAATTGTAAGTATGACTCAAG
>NW_013667007.1:283495-289590 GCF_000517525.1 Limulus polyphemus | reverse complement strand
CATGAAATTGCGTGAATTCCTTTATTTCAATTTGTTTCAGAGGGGAAGTATATATATATATATATATATAGTGCATAATGCTTTTCCCCCCGATATTTAGTTTCCACCATGTGCAGATGATTATGGCGGGGTAGATTTGAAATATATATATATATATATGCTATAAGTGTAGCTACCAATTTGGCCGCCAATTTTTATTTCATTCCTTTAATTCGCACGCTGAATAATTTTTTGGCTGCACCTTTTTTTACACCTAAGATGTTTTTGATTAAATATTTGGTACACTGAAACACGCTTTGACAAAAAAGAGGCAATTATTTAAAGCTTTGGATACAACTATGATAACCAACAGTGTAACGAACATTTAGATATACGTTTGATTTGTTTTGGTATATTATTTTAAAACAAGTGGACTGTGTTGCTGTTTGTTTATTGTTGAAATTTATCGCCAACAAGTCACAGACACCTACTGTAAAGAATGCGGCCTACAAAACCTGACAGTAGCAATACGGCTTCTGTTTCTAATTACAAAGTGTCAACAGAAGCCATTACATGCGACTATTTCAAGCCAAAAAAAAATGCTAATGCTTCATCAGAAGAATGTAGACAACGTAGAAAACGTTAAATACTATATGCAGTTGCGCTATAACTATATATAAACATAATTTTTTATATCACATCGAACTCCCTGCGTGTGTGCTTGTATATTTTTTGTGTGTTTGTTTGACGTTAAGCACAAAGCGACATAATGGGTTATATGTGCTGTGCCCACTACGGGTATCGAAACCCGGTTTCTAGCGTTGTAAGTCCGCAGACATACTGTTGTGCCACTGGGTGGGCGTGCTTGTATATAGCCAGTAGAATGTGTCGAAATTCGACAAAATATATAGAATTGTGGTATTTCACTCAATTCGCATTCTTATCTAATCACACAAAATAGATATGCCTTATCTAAAAATTTGTTGTTGTTGTTTTTTATAAACTGAGAACCATCCGCGGAAATGTTGATACTGTGAGTACTCACCCCACCTTCAAATATTTTAATACGCAATGGACGTACAGACATCGGATTTTTCAAATTACAGTATTCTGTTAGTAAAACGTGACAAAATTTATAAAGTTGTGGTATTCCAAGCCACAGTATATTGAATTCATATTACAAGAGTTGTTTAGAAAACTTCCTCGTAAACATATCTGCAGCATTTTTCCCCTTCAGGGACATAAGTTTTTAACCGATCGAAGAACTGTATCCAGGATAGAACTGCACAGAGCTGACCTTCAAACATACGTTTCCCAAAATTATATTATTGTATATATATATATAATGTAAAATTCAATAACAACCACTGGCAGATCCAGAGAGGGCGAAGTGGTTGACACTCCCCCCAACACTTTGGCATAAAAATAATTATTTTAGAAGCGAATACGATTCGTGCTTCAAAGGATCATTTTAAATTGAAGTAATAGTACAGTGATATATTAACATCACCCCCCCTCCCCCGAGAAAACACAAAGTTCGTTTCTTGCTTGTTTTTTCTGGAAAAATTATCATTATATATACACATAATGTTAGAGGAGGTAAAATTTTAAAAACTGTTATACCTCATGTATTAATAACGATTTTTAGTTAATGAGTTATGATACACTTGTATCGTTCAGAAGTTGTTTACGAGAGAAAGTTTCTTAAAAAAACCAAAACACTACGAGCTCGTCACTTCCATGTAAGGAAGCACGGGAACTATTCGTGATTATGGTAAGTTACCTGTTTCAGTTCCTGGAAAAAATTAACATCAGCGACTTTTATGGGTTAATCGTGAAATGTGCAAGAGAGTAGTCCGTTTGTTTCTCCGTAATGAATTCATGAAGGTCTTATTTCTCAATAGGAGTGTTGCTTATCTCTGAAACCATTCAGAAAATAACAAATCCCATGAGAAGAGATATCTTAAATCTCCATACAGGTAGTTATCGTGACGAAATAATGATGAGTCATACCGCTTTCATTAATGAGTGTTTAGAACTTAAGAACAACACAATTGCACGGGTCGTTACTGTTCAATATGTAAATATATATAACAAACCTTCATATTTTAAAAGGTCAGCAAAACAATTAATAAATTGGTTTGGTTTAAATTTCGCGCAAAGTTACACGAGGGTTATCTGCGCTAGCCATCCCTAATTTAGCAGTGAAAGACTAGAGGGAAGGCAGCTAGTCATCACCACCCACTTTTGGGCTACTCTTTTACCAACGAATAGCGGGATTGACGGTGACATTATAACGCCCCCACTGCTGAAAAGGCGAGCATGTTTGGTGTGACAGGGAGTCGAACCCCAATTAATAAATAAATATATATATATTCATCATTATTACAAAAAGCAAGAATCGTGCATTCAATCGTCTTACTGGCATTTTAAAATATGCAAATCTGTTATAACCACAGTGATAAAGAAGGAGTTTGATTGTTATAAAACATAACTTTCGTATTACTATGAAATGGATAATACATCAAAGCTAGCAAATAACCATGAAAATTCACGAAAGAAAGACAAACAAAAACAAATAAAATACTTTGCATGCCTTGTTTTAAACTACCACTGATTTGTCCTTCAAAACCCTCTGAGACCCAGTTTGAAAGCCCTAGACACATATTCTGAACAATCCTTTAAAAATGAGTAAACATAATGGCATAGGTACTCTTGAGAATTGCTGTATACATATGCACAATGTCACCGGTGGCCGGCGGTGGGTCAGTATTATGTTTACGGACTTATAACAATAAATCCTGGGTTCGATTCTACTGGCGTAAATCCAAACGACCGCAACTGCGGTGACACAACGGATAGCCCAATGGAATAACAAAAACTAACAAAACATTCCGAAACAGGAATTAGCTAGGTTTATGGGTCAAGTCCGATTTCAAATACCACATCTGCCCCAAATGCAATTAGAAGTTTATTATTAAAAAAAAAACAATCCACGAGTCCATGGGTTTATTGAATTGGAAGACTTGTGTGTGTTGATTGACACTGGTTCTACAGCTACTATTGTTTCACCTGACTTGGTAATGAAAAATGGGAAATTGCCTCCAGAGGTGAAGAATAAAGCCGGATTGATGTGGACATAAAGTCATAGCAAGAGGAAAATTGAGAGTTACCTTTATTATAGTGAGGTTCTATACTATTCATGATATGTGGGTAATTGACGTCAAGGAAGAGTGCATATTGGGAACTGACTTCATGCAGAGACATGAGTGTGAGGTTAGGATAGCTTCAAATAGCTTCACAGTCTATGATCAGGAAATCCCTGTGCACTACATAACAATTACTTCATCAGAGTTTGGACTTGACAAAAGGAAGGCAGTTACTGTGTCACCAAGAAGCGAAATACTCATACTAGAAATCATTAGGAATATGAGAACCCAACACTCTTAAAGTGTACTGAGAGATTGATGGTTGGAAGAACTCTCGTGGATCTGAAGATTAAATATATCATCGTTGCGGTCATGAACTAATGAATAATAAAATTCTAGTCAAGCCTGGATAGAACATTGCAAGATATGAAGCTGTACAGGTAGTACTTCCACATTAAAGAACATCAGAAGTAGTCAACGTTCAAGCAAGATTAAGAAACCTGATGTCAAATCCTCACATCCTCACTTACAATAGCTGTGCAAACGGAGCTGTGGCAGTCTTACAGATGATCACTGCCATATATTACATGACTTGTTCACAATATGTCAACATATCTTTTCTAGAGGACCTCATGCCTTAGTCCAAACTAATAAAATAGCTTATAAGTTTGATACTAGCGATGCAGTTCCAATGTACCAGTTAGCCAGACGACTCCCGTTTGCAAAACAGGCTGAGGCTTTCAATGAGATAGGAGCCATGAAGGTTTAATGAGTGAGAAAACAGAGAACTAGTCCGTGGGCATCACCTATTGTACTTATAGAGAAGAAGGGTGGATCCACTAGGTTCTGCATGAGCTACTGGAAGGTTAATGAAGTTACAAAAAGGATGCCTACCCACAGCCAATTCAACATACAAGGTCTACACGTTACTGCACAACACTTCTAACTCACAAAATTCTAAAGTGCTTTAAACAATTAGAAAGTTAAACATTGATTAATTTTTTTGAAGATCACATGAAACTAGGCGAGAGCAGATTTTCGAGCTGCATTGATATCATTATTGTAAGCATGACTGTACTTGTTTATGTAGTACCGGAGGGTCAAAGTGCGTATGCCACAACCTTTAACAAAGTTAAATTCAAAATTGAATTAAACAATTTTATCACTGATCAATCTATTTCAGTGAATTCATACACACACCAATAGAGGGACTTCGCTTCGCCTCCGGTACAGAAGTAGACTGATTTAGTAATTACTGGCTAAATAAGCACAGGAGTGATAAGATAACTTATCAACGGAAGTAACCAAACAAGATAAATTTTGTTCATGCAAGGAATCAACAACTGGAGAGTTGTGATAGATATATCATGTGATTTTTTTTAAACGTATTTACGATATCAGGCTATTGGTGAAGAAATTAATTAAATCTTCTGGAAGAGATGTTCGACCCTTTAAATAGCGCGTTCTAAATACAAAGTTAGTCGGAATACAATTAAACAGGGAAGGTGCAGATGAAGATAAAGTAATAAAACTATCACAACAGCGTTGCATTATTCCATTAGAATGTGGCCCGATTTGGCCAGGTGGTCGCTTCGATTCCCCTTCCCATAACCATGCTCGTCCTTTCAGCCGTGGAGGCTTTATAATGTGACGGTCAATCCCACTTTTAGTTGGTAAAAAAGTAGCCCAAGAGTTGGCGGTGGGTGGTGATAACTAGCTGACTTCCCTCTAGTCTTACACTGCTAAATTAGGGAAGGCTAGCACAGATAACCCTCGGGTAGCTTTGCGCGAAATTCAAACCCATTAAAAATTTTATCAGATTTTGCCGGACATTTGCCGAATTTTTTCGTCATTTTCATCCAACAAGAAATTATTTAGTCATCTTCCCAGATTTACCAAAAAAAGACAGATGAGAATTTTGCCAACAGAATTCACAGAAAAATGGCTTTGTGCTTTCAAATGTAATACTGGGTACGGGGGAGGGTCTTCACTACGTCCCTGTTCTACACCCTTACTTCGTGAAATGGGCCCGGCATGGCCAGGTAGTTAGGGCACTCGACTCGCAATCTATGGGTCGCGGGTTCGAATCCCCGTCACACCAAACATGCTCGCCCTTTCAGCCGTGGAGGCGTTATAATGTGACGGTCAATCCCACTTTTAGTTGGTAAAAGAGTAGCCCAAGAGTTGGCGATGGGTGGTGATGACTAGCTGCCTTCCCTCTAGTCTTACACTGCTAAATTAGGGATGGCTAGCGCAGATAGCCCTCGTGTAGCTTTGCGCGAAATCCAGAACAAACAAACAAACTTCGTGAAACACGTTACATCAAACATGCTGATTCATATTCTTTCTTTTGCTTCTCATGTGAAATTGCTTGTGAATCGTATATTCTCACAGTGGAATGAGGAAGGGCCAATAGTGCCCGGATGTGACATGGTGGTGATCAGCAGTGTGCATGCACGTGTATTATCCGTGCCGAAAATGTGACAATTATGCAACAATGCTTTCTTGACAGACTTAGCGGCAGCACTCGGCGTGGCCTCCCCTAAAACTATAGTTTTTTATACAACTCCAGAGATATCACGTGGTCGTCCATCTTTCTTTCTGTGAAATATATTGTTTTAATATTTTGAAATAATAGGAAGCCAAAAGATACGCTGGCTCTTAAAAAATTATTGAAATAAATTAGTATCAGCTTTGCAGTATATTTTCTCTCACTCTAATGTGGTATGTTACGTCTCTGCTCGTTTGATAATTTCCGGTAGAAATTCTTCCCGAGAAACTTCAGTGATACAAGTCCTTTCTTAAATAAAACTAATTCTTTCTCAATACAATTTTGCAATACACTTAATTTTCACAGTCACTTAAACACACGATATAATTCTCAACGAACAATTCACGCATTTTACTTACTACCGTGCTTGACTCAATTTTCCGTCAATATCTTCAATCTCTCTGTCCGCTATTCAA
>NW_013667007.1:280476-283087 GCF_000517525.1 Limulus polyphemus | reverse complement strand
GTGACTTCCGCTGTCGTAACAGGTAGTTGGCAGAAAGAAAAAAGACGTTAAAACTTTATTGTGATAAATACATGTCAAACTTTAATTTATTTAATACCCTGAATGTGACATTAGGTGTCGTAAATTGAGGCTTTACTGATGGCTCAGCGGAAAGTCTGAGAGATTATAATACTAAAAATCGGTTTTCGATACCCACAATGGGAAGAGCACAGAAATTCCATTGTGTAGCTGCATGCTCAATAGCGAACAAACATAAATCCAGAATTAATAGTTTTGAGTTTACTTACTGATTATAAGTATTATTTTATTACAAGTTATAGCTTTTACAGTAAGGTTGTAGTTGTTTTTAGCGGAAATCTACATTCGGCTATCTCCTGTACCCATCGCTGGGAATCGAATGCTGGATTTTTGCGTTCTAAGTCCGTAAACTTACCGCTGACCCACCGAGGAACGTTTAAAGTAAGGAACAATATTTGTCAAATAGGTACGACGTTCCGTTCACTGGTACAATAATTACATCAATGATCGAAACGTTGTACCTGTTTTAGAATATTATTCTTTACTGTAAAAGCTGTATCTTGTAATAAAATAAAAAATCTTTCTGCATTCGTAGTTGATAACATTAAAAATTAAACTTTTATAGGTGTTCAGAGGTACAGACATTTATTCAAATAATAAAGCAAAATGCATTGTTCAGTAGATATCATGGCCTTCAAAATCTAACCTTAGTATTCGCGGAGTATTAATTTTCAAGTTTGTTTCGGATTTCGTGTTGCAGTTACAAGATTTCTATAAACATTTTTAAACTAAAAAGGTACGTATACTAATTTAATGGGGCGGTGAGCAGGAATGAAGCCTGTAAAGTCACGTGACCGACTAGCGGAAGTTATACATGTATTACGATATGGAAGTGAGTTTGCGCGTTCGATAGTTCTCTTATAATATATATACTCTCAACCTAACATGATTTTTATAGATTAAGTGTACTAGTGGCATTGACATTTACTCATATGTACATCCTGGTTCATAGATAGGGTGAAATGTCTCAAACTCTGTAGTATGAAAATCGAACATAGTAAATGTAGGCTAGGTTGAGAAACCACACTAAGTCAGTTGTACACACGCAAGTAAGAGCACGCAATGTGAATTACGTTTATTAATCATGTATACCAATTTTAAGCTCTAACCTATCATTGGGAATTGAAGCACTATGAAAAAAATATCAAGATGCCTTTAAAAACTGTTTTAAAAAACTTTCTTAATCATTTGGAGACGTTAGAGGCTCGACGAAAATTAGGTGATGACCTGTATGAAGTGGAATTTCAGGTATGGATGTTGGTACGAGCTGCGGTACATTCCGTAGGTCGAATTAAGATGTAACTTTCAAGTATTAAAAATTTATAGCTAAAATCACTGCCATTAACGCGCCCACTCTTGGTTATTTTCGTTATTTCATGCAATGTGGCACACCTTAGAATCTAAATTATCTTGTTCGGATTGTACTTTGTGTACGAACAATTTGCTATATAAATGTTTCGGTTAAATTTTAGAGTCTAAAGACATTTTAATCTCGAGCATCAAAATTTAGGCAAAATTAAAGAATATTGTGCCCATACTATAGAGTAAATTAATATAAACTTACTTCATTAATGATTGTAAGTTGTAACAATGCACGTTGACTATATATATTTGAATTTGAAATTGGCTGAAAAATTACATTATTAATAAAACTGATTGTTGAAGTATGCTGTAATTTTTCTCACAGATGTGAAATCGTTAGTATATTGGATTTGAAATGTAAACCAAGGAAACAGTGTACATGTATATATTTTGAACCAAAGTTTATTGTTAGTTAATATTAATACCATATATTTTACTACATCTTCCTTATTTTTTATACAATATTTTTGTGTGTATTAAAACTAGTAAAAAGATTATTATTTTTTACTAGTTTGTAATATATTTGTTAAGATGGTCATTGGCTGTGGTTTTAAGATATAAAACAATATAATTCTAGTCTTTCTGTGATTTGGTTAATTAAGGACAAGCTGTTAATATAAGGTGTTCTATCATTCGGTAAGGATAATATGAAGTCTGGTCCACATAACGGTAATGATTTGATTTACTTCTTCCCATAGGTTGGCTACAGCTTACATCCACTGATAGGCCTAACTTTAACAAATAAACTTTTCAATAAATTCTACAATGAATGTAATGCGTAAGTCACAAAAACCTTACTTGCAGGATTTCCTCACTAATCATTCAATAAATGTTGATTAACTCACTCTTTGATTTTCTAACTGACACTAAAGTGAATAACACATCAATTCACATGGAACACGCATCTCACCAATATTTATATTATACTCTTTTTCTTTTTTTTCTACCTAGTACAGGAAGCTTTTAGATTCTACAGAGGACTTTAATTAAATTTCTAGAACTTGTATCATGATGATGTCATAACATGCTCCCTCTAGCAAACAAGCATTTAAATTAAAACATTAAAGTTATAGCTTACTATACTATTTTACAAATAAGTAGGTTTCTGTTAACGTTAGTTAATGGTAAAAAATTGTGACACTCTAGAGGTGAGTTTTTTTTTTTTTAAGTT
>NW_013667007.1:275736-280400 GCF_000517525.1 Limulus polyphemus | reverse complement strand
AAGTTTCTTGCAGTTGGTTGGAAAGTTTTGCCTTTCATTGTTTTAAATACATGTTCAAACATTCTAAGTCTTTGGGCTACACAAACATATTGTTATGTCTCTGTTCGTTTGTTAATTTCCTGTAAAAATTCTTTCCGAAGAACTTCAGCTATACAAGTCCTTTCTTAATTAAAACTAGTTTATTCTTTCTCGATACAACTTTGCATTACACAGAATTTCCACTCACTTTAACTTAAACACACGCTATAATTCATGCACTTAACTTATGGTCACTACTGCTCACTTGACTCACTTATCTGTTACTATATCTCTTCAATCTGCTATTATGTCTTCGCTTTATTTGCCGGGCTTATATACTAAAATAGAGGGCGCCTAGAAAAGACTAGAGTTGCCACAAACAGTCATGATCCTTCTAGAATCTTATGATGTGTTACTAGTGTCACGTGACTTCCGCTGTCGTAACAATATGAAAGTTAATGGGAGTATAAGCATCAATCTTAAATCATTTAAAAATATTTTTATTTTGTGATTGATGCAGTTCTGTTAGTTACAGACTATGTAATGAATTAAACAACTTGGAAGTTTTTATTTTGTGATTGATACAGTTCTGTTAGTTAGAGACTTTTTGTGATGAAACAAACAACTTGGAAGTACTTCATCAGGTTTATATATATATATATATATATATATAAGAACCAAAAAAACAACAATGTAATGAAAGTTCAATCGATCCTTTATTCAACCAATCAAGCAATTAAAACATCAACACCAAATTTATATAATTGAAAGTAACTACACATATGTCTTCAGTTAAATCATTTAATGAGTTTTTTAAAGACTTGGTGTATTTCCAGCTTTCTAATTTTCTCACTCAGGCCATCAGTAAGAAGACTGCCAAAATCCATATTAATGTTGAACATCTTAATCAAGTCACCTATAACTTTTCTGAGCTTAAGAGTAAACAAATCCAATATTTCTCTTGTAGTTTAAGTTACTTAAGCCATGTATCATTCCAACAGCTCTCTACTGCTTCCACTTGTTGGTAAACTAATGTAGTAAATGCATACAGTTCTTTAAATGAGCTACCTGCTACACAAGGTTGCAGTAATCTTGTTAAATTAAAAATTTAGAGAATAGAATTATTAACTATTATTATTATTTTGTGGGTAAATAATGGCTTCAGTGGACCAAATGGTCACCTTGCTTTGCCATATATTCTTATGAACTATAATTGCTCTCCCAGCTCCCCTAAACACTCAGTTGCAGTTGAAGGTTGTACAATTTTATCAGGAAAAACACCTACATCCTCTGTGTGTATGTGTGGGTAGGGGGTTATCACCAATCTATTACTCACACAGAAATAAATCTTTTTTTTTTTCTCAAATTTCATACCAAGTGCATAGCTTTGCATTTGTTGATTTAAAATTAATTTTCCATTTTCTGGTTCAGACACTTGTACTGTCAGGTATTCATTGTTAATTCTCAACAGAATCAGTTGTTCCCAGAATCTCAGCATCATAAGCAAATTTGAAAATATTATTGTGCAAGAAGCTATCCAAATTGTTGGCATAAATTATTACCAGACTAATTCTATAAACATATAGTCTCTAAAATTCTATAACATTTACTATTATTTCTGCATTCATAGCTTGAGTGACCTATCCACCACAATGCAATGATCTCTTTCGTCAGTCATGCTATTGAGTGGATTCCCATGTATATTAAGCATATGATCCAAATTATTGTAACACAAATATATTATCATACACTTACTGTAACTTTCCAAAAATCTGTCTAGTTTTCTAACTGATCAAAATCATTCTGTAATATGTCAACATCTTCAATGCAGTAAAAAATACCCAAAAGTTGAATGTCATATGCAGACTACTAATTATACTCCCATCAATGTAAATAAGAAAAAGCAAAGGCCCACTCTCAGACCCCTGAGACACCCCACTAGTAATTAATATCCAGTTTGATTAGAATCCATTAATAACAACCATCTGTGTTGTTCCCATATAACCATCCTATAGTTCGTTTAACTAGTGTTTGCCCAACACCAACTGACGTGGTTTTCCGAGTTAATCATTTGTGCAGCACATATCTTAAACTTTTTTTGAAAATCTAAGTACATCATGTCCATGCCATTTCCATTATCTAGATAATCAGTAACATTCTCAAGAAAAAATATAACATATATATATAAATATATTAGGCAAAATATCCCTGTGGTGAATTCATGTTGAATTTTTTTTCATGATATCATATTTCACTATCATGAATTGACATGATTAAAATGTCTTTCGGTGTGGCAGAAGCTGCAGTGTGTCAGGATATTGTAGGAGTATTTTAGAGATCAGGATTGGATATAGGAAATGGAGTTTCTACATGTAGTTTGGGGTAGAAATGAGATAACCTACAGGGGTTTTATTAAGAAAACGTAACATTTATAAAAAAGATCAGAAATGCTTATTGAAATTTTTTCAAAGGTACAAAAACGTTTACAAGAGAGTCGGTAAATATCACTAGAACTCTTTTTTTTTTTTTCATAAATACTTGCACAGTCGTGCCAGTCTGTTTTCTTCGCATCTCACGACAAAAAGTTTCTAGCTGTCACTTCAGTTTTGCATTATGTATACTCATCAGGGGACGTCTAATAAATATTAAAGGATAATTGGGTAACACTTGTTCACAGTAGTTGTCTTTCCATACCTTTATTTCCAGCTGAATAATGGATGATTTCCTACTGAACCTGCAATTTTTATTCTAATGTTTTTATTGGTCATAATTGGGATTCTAATTTACGTAGTATGTCTGGCATCACATGTTGGAAACTACCAAGAGTATGATTGGCTATGATGTTAATAAAAGTAACTTTTGGCCCCTGCGAAGTTGAAATAACTTAATCCTGCTTGTTGCTAGGCGACAATGCAAAATAAATCCACACGTGTACATATACAATGCTGAACTAACAAACAAACTTACAAACAGGGGACAAGAAGGTCCAACATTACACTAAAACAAATGATAGGCTTGGCCAGATAAATCTTAATTTGTATTATGGGTAAAACTGGTACTTTTTCTACTAAATGAAACCCTCGAGTCTAGTGGGCCAAATACTGCTTTGTTAAACCCTTGGAATTAAAAAGAAAAGTATATATGGGTATTTGAATATCATAACATAATCTTCAGACAATGGACAGTTTGGTTCCTACAACATATACCCTGAAGAAAAGTAAAAATTTAAACCCACTCTTTAACCTTAATCTCCTGTAAAGTGCTGCCCTCTACTGTTGTCATTCCATATGTCAGTCACTCTGTTAAAAAAAAAATAAAACACTCTTAAGTGAAGTCTAGCACATTATAAGCTAGTTACTTCTTGTCATGTTAGCTTCAGAGCATAGAATGATCAGAGATCTTTATTGTACTGATACCCAGGATAATCTTTCAAACTTCAACAAGAATGCCGCTTACCCTTCTCTTCTCAAGAGAAGATGAGTTAAGAGATCTTAACCCAACTCTTAGAGAAGCCTTCCATCTTTGGAATTATCCTAACAGTCCTCTTCTGCACCTTTTCTTATAAATCAGTACCATTTTCTAGATAAAGAGACCAAAACTGAACACAATACTCCAAGTGAAGCCTAATACTAAGTATTAAATATTAAAACCTATATGAAGATGTGTTTTGGTGAGAATAGCCTTCTAGGATATCACTTTTTGTTTATTGTATGTTCTTTAATTGATTTAAACATCCATCAATCTACTGTTTCTCCCCATACACACAGATGTTTAGGAATATACATGTAGATATATTGGTCTTTTATGTAGATGTGTGTAATATCAATTTTTTTTTCAGAACTTGAAAGAGTTGACAGAGAGATTAAAACATGATCATAATTATGCCTGCACTCAGGGAGAAATGGATGTCAACAGACGGAAAAACAGATATAAGGACATATTACCCTGTAAGTAGATAAAAACAACTCAATAATTTTATGGTAAATTTAAATTTATTATTTTGCATTAAAACTGTGTTTTTTTGTAAGGTTAATATACGTATAAGATTATCAACTGTAAAATGAATCTTATAGATGTGTTTTATTGATTATTAAACCTTCATCTTACATTAATAACATGAAGTTTATCTATATATCTTTAATTTTTTACAGTAATTAATAGGATTTTTTCCAAGATTATAAATTATAGTGCATGTGGGCATGTATATATTTGTGATGTTATGTATGTTATTCATAAATTTCTGTTGAATATTTATGTTTCTCGTAGATGACCACACAAGAGTTACACTGTCAGATTACCCAGGTGTCCCTGGCTCAGATTATATTAATGCAAACTACATTAAGGTAAGAAAATTATACCCAGCTTTTTATCATAGAAAGATTTTGATGCTGAGGATTATAGGTACGATGTGGATAAAACATGATTTACTTTTAAGTACTGAGAATTTGAAATTTTCTTTGCCTCCTGTTTTAATTGTCACTGTACAACTGTCCTCATGAATATTAACTTGAGTATCATTTTGTTATCTGATAATATCATAATCTAGAGCTTAACCAATCATAAGTATCAGTTTGTTGTTTTATAATGTCATAATCCAGAACTTAACCAGTCATGAGTATCAGTTTGTTGTCTGATAATGTCATAAT
>NW_013667007.1:270566-274991 GCF_000517525.1 Limulus polyphemus | reverse complement strand
TAACCAATCATGAGTATCAGTTTGTTGTCTGATAATGTCATAATCTAGATCTTAACCAATCATGAGTATCAGTTTGTTGTCTGATAATGTCATAATCTAGATCTTAACCAATCATGAGTATCAGTTTGTTGTCTGATAATGTCATAATCTAGATCTTAACCAATCATGAGCATCAGTTTGTTGGCTGATAATGTCATAATCTAGAGCTTAACCAATCATGAATATCAATTTGTTGTCTGATAATGTCATAATCTAGAGCTTAACCAATCATGAGTATCAGTTTGTTGGCTGATAGTGTCATAATCTAGATCTGAACCAATCATGAGTATCAGTTTGTTGGCTGATAGTGTCATAATCCAGAGCTTACCTAATCACAGTGTAAACAAGGACCAGCATGTCTCAAAAAAACAAAGATTTAAGAAACTCGTGTATTACGTTGTATGTGATTTAAAAACAATCATTTAATGCACCAAAGTACAAAATTAACATAATTAAGTAACAATAAATAGCTATTCTAATACTTGTATTACACATAACCTGAAAAGTTCTTTCTACAATAATGTAAACTAACAAAATCAGTAAAAGAGATTAGGTCTGTTATTTAAGTATGAATAGAACAGGTTAAAGAATTACAGCAACTCATCCAGGAATTGTTCCTTCACCTTAATTTTTTTTCTAATTTGGTGAACTTATCAAACTGTAAACCTTAATATTAGTAACAAAATAATAACATCTCAAATTATAGTTCAAAATATATTTTCAGTTAAATTCATAATATTGTTCAGAAATTTAATGCTTTTAATACCTCCAAAATGTAAAACAGAAAAGATCCATTTAAAATTTTGGGCAAAAATTCAAGTAGAATACCAAAACATGAAAGTAGAAGCTAATTTTTCAGGTACATTTCAGTATCCAATTTTTATTTTATTGCTTTACTGTTTTGGCTAAAACTTATTTTACTTAAAAAGGATGTTTATAAATCTTTCAGTTACTCCTTAAAGGTGTACACCATGTTCTCAAAACATTTGGGGAGGTTTTGTAAACACAGTTTTTTTTGTTACAAAATAAAATATATGGGTTCTAGTACTCAGCATTTTCCTCTTTTTTTTTGTTTTGGGAAAAAATTTAATTTGCTACATACAAGTTCTTAAACCATAATACTGAATTTTATTATAGGTTTTTTTTTATGCTTTAATGATGAAACTAAGATCCAAATTTTATGTTTTTATTTTAAAGGGAGCCAGTGGTTCTATGGCTTATATTGCATCTCAAGGACCATTACCAAACACTGTAGTGGACTTCTGGCGAATGATCTGGGAGTGTGAGGTCAAAGTAGTTGTGATGGCCTGTAATGAAAGAGAATCGGGGAAGGTGAGTTATAGTGATAATTGCTCTGGAAAAGTGAGATTCAGATTAATCTTGTAGCCAGCAATGAAAGTAAATTATGGTAGGTAAGGTGTGGCTTAACATGATGTACATGTAGTTTTCTGACATATCTCTTTGTTGTAACACATACAGTAGACTTATCAACTACCATAAGAATTTTATAAGTGCTTATTCTATTATTGTGCTTAACCTGGCCCGAAACTTATTTGTACTTTCAGCCATGGGGGCATTATAATTTGATGGTCAATCCCACTCTTCATTGGTTCATAGCAGTCCATTAGTTTGGTGATGGGTGCTGCTTGTGCCAATTGCCTTTCTTGTGATTGCCAGGTTAAAATTATGGACAATGACAGGTAGCTTTAGTAGTTTTGTAATAAACAAGCAAACTTTATCTGCTTAGCTATCTGTTATACTTCTGAAACAAAGGTTAAACCAATCATGTTTTTAAAAAAACATTTTATTTGCTTTTATACACCACTGAGTTGGACTTGTAATTTAGTTAATGCTTCAGTATTTAAACATACTATTATATACTGGCTTTGTTGGGTTCTATTTGGATTGAAACAGTATTAAAAAATATAGGAAATGAAATTTGAAAGTTTTATAGAACACAAAAAGAGTTTTAATACCATACATTAGTTACACAACAGCCCGTAAGTCCAGCTCAATAATTCACTTAAGGGTACTAAACTAAGTTACATTATGCTGCAACATAATCATAATTTTAAACTAGGCCTACTCTCACAATTTTACAAAACGTAAATAATAGAGTCTAAAAATATCTTGTAATTCACTGAACTCTGACTGTATGTAAAAAATAGTAATTTGTTTAGTTTACAGGGACTCTTAAACGTTCCTCAATTCTGTGATTCCCAGTTATTTTATTAATTCACATAAATAGCTTTAAAAGTTGCAATAATATTTTATGATAAATAGTCTAGCACAGGCTGTTATAAAATTTTAGGCCTAATGCCATAACTTACACCAATAAAAACAGTAATGGCATACCACATTACCATGTCTGCTGAACAAACTTGCAACAAGGTTTCAAACATAGTGGACATATAGGTACTGTAAATTATAAAATAACAGGAACTGTTTAAAAAATATTGTATACATATATTCACTAATTATGTGATAATCTAATGTTTTTGAGTTTCCAGTGAGCAAATTTTGAACGTAGGACTGCTCACATGTCTATCAACTGAGCTAAATGGTTAATCCACAAGCAACTACTGGTAAGATACCCTTTTTAACAACTCATTTATCACAATACTAATCTTCTCACACATCAAGGCCCATTCTCGAGCTTTATCTGGGGTTGTGGGATGGCCCCTTAGTGGGTACCATTTTCTTTATGGTAATTTTTATATTCATACACACACAGTTTTGAGACTGCCACAAGTAGAGTTTTAACCTGTACTGCTCATAACTAGAATATGTTCTACCAACTGCGATAAAGGATTATCCCACCAGTAACTTGTATTAAGGCACTTTATTTGTTTAACAGTTCAGATTAATACAATTACATGAAATTAAAATGTACATTATGAGAAAATTTTGATAAATTCAAATTTTTGTTTTTATGATAAGTTTTAGAAATTAAAGAGTTGTGTGATTTCAAAAGCATGTTTGGTCTGAAAGGTTTGTGTGATAACATGTCACTGTTAGTTTGTTAACTGCTTTTTGTAATAAAAGTTTAAAATGTGCTGTTTTGTATTAAAAATAATTTTTAATGGTCATTTGTAATTCTGTGTTTTGAGTTTTGGTCAGATTATCTATGATTGTGGTCTTTAGCCCTCAAATTACTGACTATCCACTACCAGTGAGGTCTGCTTATTGTATCATATTTAATAATTTAATGTTCTTGTAACTCAGTATAAAGAAGTTACCAAAAGAAATTGTTGTGTTCTATATAAAATACCTAGAGGACCCCAGAAACAATTATTGATAGTAACTGCAATATTTATGGTATTTTTGGTGACTTGCGTATTATTGGGAATCCTTTAACGTTAACTATCAAAGTCACGAATCCACAACATTTTGGTTCATAAATAATTTAGAAAAATGTGTTAAAAGCTGTTGGGCCCATGGGCTCCCTGGAATGTATATATATGTGTGTGTGTGTGTGTGTGTGTGTGTGTGTATGTCAAATTCTATGATTAAAGCATTATTGCGACATCTTGAAATTTTTCTTTGTGTGTATTGCTATGGTTTCCACAATAAGAACTTTATTGTAGGTTTGACAGTTTAATAAATAATAAATTTGACAGTTTTGAGATATAAAAGGGAAAAATTAGTGAAAAACAAGAATTTGAATAATGTGTGAGATTAAATAAGGGTTTTTGTACATTAAACATTTAGTGAATAATTTGTTGATCATATATTGCCAGTGCTTAGACCTTCTAATAATTGTATTAGTTTTGTGTTTAGTTATATGGTCAAACTGAGCGAAGGTCAAGGTTGTAATTGTTTGTTTTTAATCAGATTGTCAGATTATGATACTTAGAAAGTAGACATTTAAACAAATTGCTATTATGGGTTTATTGTGCAAGTAATTGTGTATGATTCTGATTATTTTGATATACCCTCAAGCTTTATTGTTAAATAGTTATGAGTTATAAAACTCCAGTTAAATATTTGTTTCATAACATTTTGTAATCTGAGAAGATGCCCTGAAATTGAGAGAATTTTTCAGATCATGTAATAGTCACATGAAATTTGGAACACAAGATGACAACAGATTCAAGGAACATAATCAACAAGAAAGAAACTTTCAAGAAGTCAGTCTTCCAAGAATAAATTACCAATAAAACTCAACTCGCGAACAAAATTGACACTAACAAACCCAACAACAGTACATTACACTGCAATTTACCTTTTGTTCCTGAAACCAGCTCAAGAATTATCCACACTTGGACTAAACTAGCAAGTAAACACAACATTCCTGTCAACGTCAAATTCTCACAAAAACCCGGCCTAAATTAAAATCGTTATTAAACAAAAATTATTTAGAATCATACAATACCAATGTCATTT
>NW_013667007.1:266451-270113 GCF_000517525.1 Limulus polyphemus | reverse complement strand
TTACCCATTCAAGCCGTCTCCAGCCATTATTAGTCTCAAAGTGGGTTCCTCGTCATCGAAAATACCAATAATATGTAGAGAACTGTATAAAATTTTATGGATTTCAGCATCAACATAATTAAAAAAAAAGGTACAAGGTGCTGTCATAAAAAGACATGAAGTTTAGATTCTTTTGAAACCTCGCATATTAAGCTCACAACTTAAGAGACTACAAATGCTTAACTTGACGCAGTACATAAATTTATGTGTATGTCAAAAGTATCCCAGAACAAAGAAATATGGTTTGAAAAGAGAACAGTGTTGTAAGAGGTTAGATAAAGACCCCATTAACCTGAATGGGCCAATTGCCAAATCAGTTTATATGTTAGACAATTAAACCTATATGAATCTGTCAGCTAGTGCCTGGGAATTCCAGTAACTGATTATTTTGGTCAACACTTCAGTGTCATTTTGAGCTTGTAATCTGTGGGAAGTGGTATATAATGCATAATTTAGAACATAATCCCTGAAATAATGCTGTATTTAGTGATTGTGGATAACCTGGTCATCAGGAAATTCAATCAAGTCAGCAAAAGAAGTGGTTTGATATTGACAACATGCAACAAATTGAATGGTCCTTAGTCCAACGTCCAGTTTCTTCTGCTGAAGACTATAATAATAGGTCAGTCATTAAATGGATTAGATTAGAAACAAGAATACTAGGTTTCTAAAGTTCTTTGAAAATATTGGTCTGATGACAGCTACTGTAAGCTATTATATAGATAGTTGAGATTATGAAAATTTTTATAGTTTGATGTGACTCACTTGTTAGTGAATGGTTTGAACCTTTGACCTGTACTATAAAAGGAAGGACCTCAGAAATAGCAGCATGAATGATTATAACAGAATGTGTTGAAACTCCACTATCGATGTACCAGGTTCGTTACCACAGTTAAATTATCCGGAGACTGTAGCATCTCATGAAGTTGAACCTTGACACAAAAGGATTTAGCATTCATACATACTATTTAGGTTTGTGTCAACTTAAAGAGGAAATATTGTGGGAGTCATTTTACTAGGATGCCTTGGTGTAAAATTAAGAT
Organism: Limulus polyphemus; assembly: GCF_000517525.1. Lineage (NCBI taxonomy): Eukaryota > Metazoa > Arthropoda > Merostomata > Xiphosura > Limulidae > Limulus > Limulus polyphemus. The sequence goes on along the minus strand of NW_013667007.1, from coordinate 269,031 downwards.
ATGATTAGTTGAAATTATGATTAAGATAAAGTACTTGTCTCAAACCTGGAAAAGTAAAACTTCAGTGTTTTCCTGTTTGATTTGTGGACTTGCTATAAATGAGTTCATTCTTTTAAATCAATGTAGTGCCTTTCTGACAATGAATCTGTGATCAACACTTTCAATAAAATAACAAACTAGCTACAAAATAACAACTGACTGTTGCCAAGTGTGGGTGTGTATACTTTAAACAAGAAAAGGACAGAATGCCAGAGATAATCGTATAGAAATCATAAAATGGAAGCTAATGTCTTTGATACATGCCAAACCATTGTTGCATGAATGAAATTATTTAAGTATAACATCTATAAAACTAATTAAATTGAACTAAATCTAATTAATTTATTTTAAAATAAAATACAGCCGATTCAAAGCCATTTAATCAAACGAAATAAACCTAAAATTAAATATCTACAGAAAACTTCAAATGAATTAAATCAATTTAAAACCGTTTTATAAAACAAGCTGCACATATTTAATCATAAGGGCTTCTTAAATTTTCCTCTTGACATCATCCATCGTTTTACAAGAAATCTCGCAGATGAGCTGAAGAATGTTAGTGCCTTTAGCGGTAGTTCTGTGAAAGTCTGAAAACGGAGCCCCATTAATATATTACAGTCTTTATTTTTAATATCTGGTGTTCGCGTAATCATTCCTTAATTGGTAATGTGGTTTCTTCCATGTAAGTGCATTTGGTCGGACATAATTTGCATTTTTAGTCCATATTTACCCGTCTGAAGGTCACACTAACATTCAAAACAAGAGGTAGGTGGGTGGGTGGAGAGCACGTTTGGTGTGTCAAGTTAGAATGTTCTAGCCTTTCCTTGAGAATAAGTGAGACTGATGTCGACTCTGAATTTATGGATGATTCTGCTTATCTGGTTAGACACAGCATCAGATATGAAAAGTAATTTTGAATTTCCATCAGATATATTTTTTTTGTGTTTTCTGAAGCAGACCTTTTAATATTTTTATAAGCAATATTTTTAATATTTCAATTTAGAAATTAGCTAGAGAGCGCATGACGTTAAAGTAGGCTTAGAATGTCTATAATGTTCTAGAATCTAGATGATGTCACAAAAAATCTAGTCAATTCTATGAATATACTAGACTACCGTAACCCGTTGGGTCACCCACTATTCAGAGGTTATGAAGAATTCAAGCTAATTTCAATATTGCACCGAACTGAAGGTTTATTTTGAGATAATTTAATTAAATATTTCAATCCATTCGTGCTATTCATAATTCAAGAAAATATATTTGATTGCTGATCGGAAGTAAAAGGTAAGACCATTTCATTTTTCAAAAAAGTGAAGTAAGAAGTTTCGTAAAGAGCGCGAACGGTAGTGTGAATGATTTTTTGACTGAGAAAATAAGCAAACAAACAGTCTCGGAGTTTTAGTAGTATATAGATAGATTTTTCAAGATTTTGTTTTTGTCATCTTACGCCTTTTAATGAAGATGGGAACATTGACAGGGAAATAATATAATAGCCAATGCTCGGCGAGAGGTTTCGTTTATTAAATTTTGTTGTTGTTCTCGACTTGATTTTTATTACCTCGTCTCCATAGTTACTATTTGCAAATAGACAATAATATTGTAGGTCCATTTTATTCTTGTTCTTTCTACACGCCTTTATAACACATTTTCATCTCATCATTTAATTTCTGTTGTGCATATATTGTTGTATAGAAGATATTTTAAAGTTATTAATCAGGTGGAAACGAATAGACAGATAGATAAATCGATCTAGTGTACCTAAATTCATCTAGAAATTTTCATAAAAGTGACCCGAAAAACGGGGCTAACTCGGTAACCCGTGGCCTGATTTTTTAACGAAACATGTTTTATTCTGTTTCTATTCTCATTTCATTACAAATATGGCGCTGTTGTGCGCCGTTTTTGCTGTATTTAATTAGTGACCCCGAAAAACGGGGCTAACTTGGTAATCCGTGGCCTGATTATAACGAAACTTGTTTTATTCTGTTTCTATTCTCATTTCATTACAAATATGGCGCTATTGTGCGCCGTTTTTGCTGTATTTGATTAGTGACCCGAAAAACGGGGCTAACTCGGTAACCCGTGGCCCGATTTTAACGGAACTTGTTTTATTCTGTTTCTATTCTCATTTTCATTACAAATATGGCACTATTTTGCGCCGTTTTTGCTGTATTTAATTACAGACAAGCAAACAAACAATCTCAGAGTTTTAGTAGTATATAGATAGATAAAACATCGGATATAGATTTCAGTGGGGCAATCAATTAATAAGCAGCGGTGAATCAGTACTTTACAGTCTGTAGAGTTCTGGTCAGTCAGTTTAGTTCAATGAAATATTTGGATCAGCGTTTATTTATCATGTATATTCAGTTAGCCGTTCAATTGTATAAGTTCATTTTTACGTTAGTCTTAGTATTATTAGTTTGAACGTTATTTGTAGACTTAGACCTAAAACGTACAAGTTACAACAATGTGAAGGTAGTAATGGTTGGAGACGGCTTGAATGGGTAATGAAGAAAAACTTTAATATAAGTTTAACAT
>NW_013667007.1:257301-266441 GCF_000517525.1 Limulus polyphemus | reverse complement strand
ACAGCAAATGTACAACGTTTCGATAAGGTTTTGTCATCATCAGGTACAAAACGTTGTACATTTGCTGTTATGTTAAACTTATATTAAAGTTTTCTTCATTACCCATTCAAGCCGTCTCCGACCATTATTAGTCTCAAAGTGGGTTCCTCGTCATCGAATGTGAAGGTAGCTTGTAGAAACTTTAAGAAGGAACAAACTAATTTGTTATCGTTATTTGGGCTGAACTTTGAATTATTTTCATCAAATAGTCTAAAAGAATCCGCCCGAAGAAAGTTAAACGTTACAACAATAGCATTTGTATTACTTTAATTGTATAGTTATTCTCCCTCCTTGTTTAGCATTATTCCGTCAGACACTAATCTATTACTAAGTATTTCACTAATGTCAGTACCTTGTTTAAGATAGGTAGTACTGGCTTATTGATATTTAAAAATTATTCCGCTGTGTGTGGGTTTATCAAACAATTCGGATAAGTAAAAGGAAAAGTACCAATAGTACAAGGCCGGAAATTTGTGCTTCTAATGAAGCTTAGTTTCTATTATTGTATTGAAAGATTTGATTTCAAATTTTATTTTGACTGTCTATTGGCACAACTATGAGCATGAACAGTATGTATACCTGTCGAACGTCCTGGCGTTTGCTAGATATGCCCTCTATTTTGTGTATATATATTTATATATATATAAGACCGGCGAGAAGAGACGATATAGATAGATATAGATAATTGCAGGCAGATACCTACGGACAATTGAGTCAAGCGCCCAAGCGCGGTAGGAAGTAAAGTGCGTGAATCGTTCGTTGTGAATTATGGCGTGTGTTGTTAAGTGAAAGTGACTGTGGAAATTAAGTGTATTGCAAAGTTGAATTGAGAAAGAATAAACTAGTTTTATTTAAGGAAAGACTTTTATCGCTGAAGTTTCTCGGAAAAAAATTATACGGGAAATTAACAAACGGACACAGACGTAACAATATTAATTTATGGTTTGATGTTTGCATAACTTACCTTACAAAATAAAATTCTACTACTTTCAGTTGAACAAAAATGTTCTCCATCTACATGTATATAAAGTAACAACGAAAATAATTCCACTTATGACAATGTAATATTTCTGTATAAAACTATACGCTTCCAACAAGTTAAATCGAGATGTTCAACAGCTCAGTGTTAACTTCTGCATATCTGAAGATTATATCTTGATTGTGAAACAATACATTTATGACATTTGTTGATATATGTGTGTGTGTCATTCCGTTTTTTATCAGTCGTACTTCATCAATGATTCATTACTTTTTGATTTTACACTAACTCTGCTAGACGTTAATCCGAATAATTCAGTCGTTATTACACCAGTATGTGATTGCTTCATTAACTCTGAATTTATTGTAGCTTACTAACCGGAAATGCTAGGTGTCGCTATGAATTGTAAGTGGATTGCTTTGAAAAAAAACGGAGTTTTACAATAGAGCGTGTAATAAGCTTGGATTAATTTTTACATTGCATGCATGTGTTTAACGATACTTTTTCTTTTTTTATATAAATATTATTACTTCAACGTTGTGTTTCTCAATTTTGTAAATAACACACGGAAGAAGGAAAAGTGCACATACTGAGCTATGACACAGTTCTGATTGGAGGATGTCAGTCAGACCACATGACGAGATCGAGAGATTTGATAAAGGATTCAGATGTTAAAAGGAGCAGTCGAAGCGCGGCGGAAGTTGAACACAACGAGTGTATTGTTCGTGTTAGTTAGTCGCCTGTTAACCGTGAAGCTTATTTGTTTAGAAATGTGTAGTTTTGAATAACAGTGATGTTGTTGGAAAACAAATTTAAATAACCAGTTAGTTTCCACATATTGATAGTAATCTTCGAGTCAGTGAGCTACCATTCAAATATTCTGATTATTAAGACTAAGAGCAGTAACAATGGACAAATTAAAATAAATTTCTAATGAATTTGAGAACAAATTCGTTAATAAACATATTTCAATTTGTCGAGCGTTTCACCATGTTCGTTTTTCCCTTGCATTTTGTACTTTCCTTTCTGAATTTCTTTTATTATTGCCAGTATTCGTTGAGTTAGCTTTGTGTGAACGTAGTAACCAGAATGATGATGAGCCTGATTGGAATAGTAATTAATTTGAAATGTAGACCACCCGCTTCTGATGTCTAGAAGGAATAAAAATAAATAAATAATCACATTGTTTTTCTGGATTTTATAACTACTACCCTACCTCTAAATGTAGGTTAATATTAGTAGTATTGTAATAACTATTAAATTTAAATGTTATCAAATAATTTATTCTAAGTTTTTTTTTAAATCTGATTGAAAGGTTTTCTTACCGAAAAACAGTATTAATATTCGCGTGGAAAATCCTCGTAATTTAAATTAAATAGTTATTACAATAATAATAATAATAATCTACAGGTAGGGTAATAGCTCTAAAATTAATTGTTTAATAGCAACCCAACCACACACGATAGTTTGTTTTTGAAGATTTCTGTTACACTTGCGTGGCTTAAGTAAGTCAATATAATTGACATTTTGCCTGGTATAAGACTGACTTGAGTCTGCTTGATGACGGCTCTTGATTAGCCATAGTACCAAATTTATATTTCATGGTGACAGTAATCAAATATATTTTCTGACATTCGTCAATAACTGAATAAAATGAAATAAAGATTAACTTTTAAACAACAATTTATCGTTGTAACGTTACATGATCACGTGCTTCAAATAGAAGAATACACGCCAGTAAAACCAGGAATTCATCAGGTACAGCCTAGATTTACTCACTGCTCTTCTATTAGTAAGTCCATAAATCCAGTGTTTTGGTTGAAGAAGACAACTACTGTAGATAAAATTGTGATTTATAGCCTGAAGCTACTTCTTAACTGGCATAATTCTAAAAACTTTCGTTCTCAAGTTCTAAGATTGAAATTTTAATTCATGACAAATAAAATGCAATAATATTGTTTGATATTTAGAATTATTTTCTTATTCTTACTGTATAGGCCTGTTCATAAACTAGTATGATGTCACCATCAGTTTTTGGATTAGTCAGTATTTTTTCAACATCACCAAAATTTTAAATTTTGGCGAGTAGGAAGCGTGAAGCCCAGACTATTATTTACCACATGTCATTGAGTTATAGTACTAACAGGAAATTCTACAACACCGCTAATCCTGTACAAGGGCATATTGAGAAAGAAGATTAGGCTTTCTCATAGTGGTGGTCTGTAAATTGTGTATGGTAGTTTTTTTTTTGTTTTTTTTCACATCACAGCGAACTTATATTTGTATAGTATGGCCTAGTGGTTATGACGATCGACGTACATCTAATGGGTTCGAATACCATCTTCGAACATACTCGCCCATTTGTGGGCGATATAATATGATAATCTATTCTACTGTTTATTTAGCGTATCCCAAGAATGGGCAGTGGGTGTTGTTGTCTAGCTGTCTTCCCTCTGGTCTATCATTTCTAAATTAGAGACAGCTAGCGTAGGTTTTGAAGAAAACAACATTGATGCTACTTATTTATTTTTCTGAGTTTGTAAGCAGATAAGCTGTTTTATAACCCTTTATTTTTCTCTCTCATAGATGCTATTGTCTAGAATCACTATAAGGGGTGGGGTGGAATTCCTCGAAACCTGCTGCGGTTTTAAATTAGCAATTGGCGGATTTAATGATAGTTTCGCTTTATTTCTTGCTGAGATTTATAATTTTGATGGTGAGTGTCTTAACAGTTTGTCTGCTAAATAAAACAGAAGAATAAATTAGTAGCATTGATGCAACTTACTTATATTCTGTAGGTTTGAGAGACCATTTGATTAATAAAAGTCTTAAGAGTTATTGTCTGTTTTCTCAATTGTGGATAAAAGTATGTTTTATTGCTTTTTGTTAGGCATACATAAATCTTGGAGAGACTTATTGTAATGTGGGTTATATTAAACTAAAATGAAAATCCTTAAAAACGTGTTTTCACCTCATCCATATATTTATATATATGTGTGTTTGTGTGTGCGCGCAATCCAAATTAATTGGAGCTAGTTATTGAACTTTCCAGGATTCGTCATGGGAATTAATGAACATAAAAGTACAGTTGTAATTATATAACTTTGAAAGAAAAATATCTATTTTAAATGTTCTTTTTATACCCTTCTAAATTTCAATCCGAAATAGACAACTGAAGATGAATGTGTAAACAAATAATAATAATAACACAACTGCAGTTAACGTGATTTTTTCACAAAAGCTAGGCCTATTAGTTTCAAATTCAAAGAACAATCCTCAGTTTTTTCGAGACATACTGACATTGTTGTAGAAGTAATAGGAATATTAAATAATATAGACTTTGAGAGTGATCTGAGAAAATAATGGTTTATAGTTATGTTTACACACACTATACGAGTTTTTTAGCACCAGCAAAAGCGCAAATTCTTTTCCCTCCAATTATGGAGTTCTGCCCGAAGTTTGTTTGTCAACAACTGATTACAGGGATGCAACCTACTGCAGTTTTTGTAATATACACCGTATATATACCAAGTAGTTATAACATGGTAACACCGAAACTTAAATTTAATGTAATAATTTTAAGTTAACTTTGTAATTTAAGTATATTGTATCGTGCAATTTTTTGTATTAAACAGCTGAAATTAACGGAATATGTCATTTCAAGTGTGGTTTATATGTAAAAAAAAAAAAGGTCTATGTTTAGCCCTTATTCAGATCCACTATAAGTTTTTCTTATAGTTATACAAGGAGATTCTTTTATTTTCGTTTCCCGAAATGGATTTCCTTGTCAATAATTTGAGTTTAAATTTTGGTAGCTCCTCACAATCAAAATAATATGTGTTTATTAATAGTAAATATTTTTCTCACTAAAATGTGTAAGTTCAGTGAAGAAAAGAAAGAATCCGTGAATGACGATAAAAATAAAGAAGTGAAAGAAGCAGTAAATATCAATACATGTGCTAAATTTATTTTTGCCAGTCCGAATATGATCTTGTAAGATTGTCTACCAAATAATCCATAAGCAGAATTGATGTAATTTTTAATAAAATTTTTATGAATAAATACAGATAGACTGTGGTGAGTAAAAGACAAACATCAAACACATAGTACTATAGAGGGTGTCTGAAAGGTCTAGAACCATAGATGATTTGCAACTTTCATTAATTTCAGATATATGACTGGTTATGGCACTGTCAAAGCATGAGAAGGTTAAGTTAATCCTGCTGTTAATCCAAACTTGTTTCGAATTACAAGGACAACATGTGGAACACATGCTGTAAAATTTGTTAAAGTGCTTCTCGCTCCAGGCGTTTCAGACACTGTAGTTCTTAGATTACTTTCACAATGTGACAGTTTAAGCTCAAAAACTCGAACACTTTGGAAGAGCAATCCTTTTAAAGGCAAGTTCGCATCAATTCCGGATGGTATTCTGGACTTTTAAATTAACTTTGTAGTGTCTTATACATTCTTCCAAATGAGCAATTTTGCATTTTAATATGAAATATATTAATAACTGTCCACAGTGGTTAGAATGGTTCTTATCATCGTATCTAGATCAACATTAGCAAATGAGTCAAGCTTCTACTAATGCAATGAATATTTGTGCTACATAGGTTTACATATAATATTTCAGATGTGCATCTGTCTACCAAATTTTATCTAGCTGATGACACTGGTAATGAGTGAAAGGCTCCTGAACAACGAGAAGGAGCAGACAAAAGATCTACCTGAAATGCAGTTTTTACAACTTGTGATTAAAAAAGAACCTAAAAATCGATTAAAATGGAGTATACAAAGCAGAAATATTTGATTTTATCATTTTTGTTGGTTTTAAATAAATATTATCCAATACATAAACTTGTGCTTCTTGGTCAACAACACATTATATTTATTTTTTGCGAACTGTTAAGTTGTACAAACTCTGCTTCAGATGAGAATCATTTATAAATGAAAATCATAATTTGATGACTCGATCACATTTGAACTCAAACTCTGAGCAACTAAATTCCAACTTGCAAATAACAATGTATGGTATATTTCACTATAAATGAAGATTTGTTCATTTCTGTAGGTTTGTGTGATGGTTTGATACAAATAGTGGGTATATTTTTGTCTCTTACTGTCCTGCATTAAACCAACGACCCTTTTAAACCATTAACTGTGTGAAAGGTTCATGTAAAAGTCACTGCAATTGCCGAGAAAACATCCATTTGATTATTACATTTTTAGTTTCATGAAACAATAGACTTTACAGCAATCTAACAATTAAGTTGTAGACAATGTATTATGTTTCTTTCAGTTCATATACAGAAAAACTAACAATGGATGTTTTGTAACATTGATTTCATCCCCTGTTTTATTTTTTTATGTTTATGAGATTTTTGTGACTGCTAGTTTTGTCTCTGATTAATAGCGATAACTTGCAGTCTGTGGTGATAACATTGTTATTTTATCAGTGCTCTCTTGTAATAATTTCAGTTACAACTGCTGCCACCTCAGAAATTAAAAATTGTAAATACTAAACTTCATCATCTTCAGTTTTGTCATCATGAAAAAGAAAAGGAAGCATGAAATTAGAACAGTTACAGCTGTTTAATTACCACAGCCTTCACCAACAATTAGAATAGTCTTCTATTGATATTAAGCCTATTTCAGGATTTTTCTGAACTAGATCTTATTGAAGAAATTACTGTAATTTTCATCAAGTGTTTCAGATGCTGCTTTGTTTAAAATGCTTGCTGTTAAGTAGTTGTGGCATTATTTTTTGTATACTGCAACATATTTTGATGGTCTTGATTATGCCTTAAAAAATAAAGACTCGGATGTTCTCTAACATTTTCCTTATCTAAAAGGCATCACATTGTGTACGTTATTAGTTGTAAGAAAAGAACATTGTGCAGATGATTTAATACTTCTGTCTCACGAAATTGTGTGGTACTGTTAACTAAAGTTTATATATGTTTAAAACATGATTTCCATGTTCATTAGGGGACGCGAATGAACCAAAGGTATCTGTGCCCAATATAAAATTTCTTGAGATTGTGAACAATATATTTTTTCAAAAATAACAACAGCTGTTTCTGTTGGAAAGTGTTTGAGGTGAATCCAGCAATAAACAAATTATTGTAATTTTTATGATTTCTGAAATGTGGTATTTATAAGAAATAAAAAATTTATCTTATGCATTTTGTGTGATCTTTATTAAAGAATATAAGTGATTCAAAGTTTCAAAAAGATAAAATACAATTCAATTCTGTGAATCTTACTAGAATGTCATCTGTCCAACAAAACTTTTATATGTAAGAATCTATAAGGTTTTCTAAGTTATTTATGGCATTTATAGAACCATAAGCCACAAATCTGACATATCCTGTCATGGTGATATATCCATGTAGATAACTTGTATGTAATAGTGATTAGTGATAGTTTGATACTTAAGATAAACTTTTAATATATGGATGGGAATATTCTGTATTGTGCTGTTGTCTTTTTTTTTCTTTTTTTTCTTTCTTTTGCAGAACAGAGATGGTTTGTTAAAGTTTTACAAATTTATATTGCATACAGATATTTGTTTTACATTAACCTCCAATCAGAGTAAGCTATTTTCTTAGATACCATTACCAACTGATCACTAGAATCTACTAGTATATATGTATTTCTGGCTCTGAATTTTCTCCTTGACAGCATTTTTTTTATATTGCAATCATATGCATTTTTCTATTCAGTATTGTTTGTCCAGTGTCTTGTTAGTAATATACTGTTCTGTGTCAGATAGTTTTCAAACAGAAAAGTAAGGTGTGTTCTGATTGGTGATATTTTGTTCCAGGGAAATTAGTGGATTAATATTTATTCTCTGTGGGATATGTTATGCCGAGGTTTGGATGTTATACTGCATGTTTTACATTGTTTCTAATTATTATGTTTAACACTTGAAATCTCGGTTATTTCAAGATAATTTTATTTTCCTGCAGTACAAGTGTGAGTGCTACTGGCCAAGTGATGGTGAGAAGAAACAAGCAGGAAACATTACAATTGAATTGGTAAGTTGACCACTAAGGTTTAAGTTGTTGAAATAATGGAATGTGTTTTTACAAAAAAAAATAGTCTTCTGCATGTCTGTTTTTTTTCCCCAGTATCTCACTTTTTCCTAACTTTTGAGGTAGGTAACAATATGACAAACATTAAACTTCATTTGAAGTTGAAGAAATGCTGATATGAAAGTATAAGAATCACTAACTTTAGATTAACCTGTCTTGACACTGAAATTTAATACATTATTCAGCTTTTAAACAAATCTAGACAGGTAGATGTTTGAGTTTTGGTACTAACTGGTAAGTCACTCATGACGTGATATCCTTACCATGTTATAATTTCTAAGATGGCAGCCAGTACAGTTTGCAAACATGTTATCCTGATTATATTTTCTCTGTTAATTACTTTTGAAATAGTTTCAGTAAAATACTGATTGCATAGCTAGTTTCATTAGGTTTTAACCTTAATCAGTTTATCAAGAGAGACTTTTATTCACAGACCTTTCATCTTTACTCTTTGAAACAATTTTAAACACTGTCCAATGTATCTCTATGCCACATTCATGAGTAGCATGATCTCGTATGCTAGATTTATTTCCCATCTTCTTAGATACGTTAGTACATAACATAATGAAGCAGATTTGAAAGTGTATTATAAAAAGACTTTACTGATTTGTATTTCAACTTTACCAGTTTTTTTTCATTCCTATTTATGAAAAAAATCTATAGAAATATAATAGAACTGTCTATTGTCTGTCCATGTAACTACTTTGTAGGATGTGGATGGATCTTCACCAGAATTGCTATGAAGGCTCATTAAGTCCATGCAGAGTATATACAAATTTTGTTTTGCATTTTGCTGTTTATATGGGCATTTTTATCACTACTTTGCTCCTGTAGATGAATCTTCACCAGTAAGTTTCTGGGTATCCAGCTTCACCGTGTTAGGTGAGAGCCGGTTACTTGTCAGTGTCTGGGTATCCAGCTTCACCGTGTTAGGTGAGAGCAGGTTACTTGTCAGTGTCTGGGTATCCAGCTTCACCGTGTTAGGTGAGAGCAGGTTACTTGTCAGTGTCTGGGTATCCAGCTTC
>NW_013667007.1:254288-256847 GCF_000517525.1 Limulus polyphemus | reverse complement strand
GTTAGATGATAACAGATTACTGTCAGTGTCTAGGTATCCAGCTTCACTGTGTTAGATGATAACAGATTACTGTCAGTATCTGGGTATCCAGCTTCACTGTGTTAGATGATAACAGATTACTGTCAGCATCTGGGTATCTGGCTTCACCGTATCAGATGATAACAGATTATTGTCAGTGTTTGGGTATCCAGCTTCACCATGTTAGATGATAACAGATTACTGTCAGTGTCTGGGTATCCAGCTTCACTATGTTAGATGATAAATGCCAATAGTAAACTTCCTGGAAATAGTGTAGAAGTCTAGCAGTGCACCATAAGTTATATGCAGCTGCACAATATGCTGTGAGGCTATTCTCACCTGCCCATCTTTATCCTGCAGTTTATTTGATTGGAATGAAAATACAGCATTTTCTTTACAAATCTTTCTATATTTTCTTCTTCTTCCTTATCCATTTGATATTGGTCGTCATTCGCCATTCTGAAATTATTTCACTCCCAATGTTAAAATGCTGCTTTTACTCCATCTGTAGGTAATCTGACACTTCAGTTCTGAAACCCATACAACCCTGTCACTGAAACCCATACAACCCTGTCACTGAAACCCATACTACCGTGTCACTGAAACCCATACTACCGTGTCACTGAAACCCATACTACCCTGTCACTGAAACCCATACTACCCTGTCACTGAAATCCATACTATGCTGTCACTGAAACCCATACTACCGTGTCACTGAAATCCATGCTACCGTGTCACTGAAACCCATACTACCGTGTCACTGAAACCCATACTACCCTGTCACTGAAACCCATATTTACAAACCATTCCTTAAGTTTTTCTGTGTGAATAATCAGATAGTTTACAATATACTGACATACAAACATCTTATAAATATGAATATTTTATTTCACAGTTGTATATTACAAGAAGCAGTGCTAACTGACGTTACTGAAGCATTAATACTTAGATATTTTAAATTTCCTTTTATACCCTGAGCTTACGTTTTGTAGACTACACAATCCAAGCAGTACTGAATTTCTGGTTTACATAGTATTTATGCATGTGGAACACAGATTTAAAGTCTATATTGTGCTTTCTATTTTGAAATAACTTTAAGAAAGCATCATTAAACCAAAACAAAAGTAATAATATTCTACTTTAGGCTTACTAAATGGTTATTCAGTGAAAGAAATTATCATAATAAAAGGAGATATGTTATTAGTTTGACTGATGCTTTTAGTTATCATTTCACCAAACCTTTTCCACTTAATAATTGGGTGCCTTTAGTACTAGTCTAAATGTTTATGTGAAATAAGCCTACTTCAGGGTTTTCACAATCCGGAACCCCAATATTTCGTGTACAGTTTGCCTACTGACTTACTACTTTGTACGTACAGTGTACTTTTGTATGAGTTAGTCATCAATGTTCCGTGTACCATTAAAAAACAGAGAAAATGATTTGAATAATATATGTGGCTCTTCCCTAATTTATGGACATGAAACCTTTATCTGTGGAAGAAAAGTTCTTCTATTATATGAGATGTAGTTAAAGCTTATCTATCTCATTTGCTCCACTGTCTGATTTTGTTCATATTAGTTTAGAAAACTAAAGTTATCAAAACAATTACAACAATAATTAGATAGGTTTCATGGGTGAAACCTATTTTAAATTTAGATCCCATTTTATTCAAGAAAAAGTAAACACAGTGAATGAAGTATTATTTATCACATTTGTATATTTAAAGACCTACAAATATTTTTATAACTTCAGGTAAAATGGCGACAAGTTTGTCCAGACTTCTTGCTACGTACTTTGAAGGTGAGGAATGGAAATGAAGAAAGACCAATTTGTCAGTTTCACTATGCAAGTTGGCCAGATCATGGTGTTCCTACCTCCGTCCAACCTATTTTAGAGCTAGTGAGGCTCGTTCGAGACTGTCAAGCATCAGAAGCGGTGCCGGTTCTGGTTCACTGCAGGTAAATCTTGAAATTAAAAGTACAACATTTCTGTCAAAATTTACAAAATACTACTGCCATCTCTAGTATTTACAGAATATAAACTATAGTCTATGTAATAAACAAACTTTAATTTTTTATTCTATATTCCAGTGATTATAAGTAGATGCAATAAATGATCTGTTTCATTGGTCATTTGTGTTTTGTTGGATGAATATAGCTTACAAGAGAGCTAAAATGAAAAGTAAAAAGTTCTGAATAAGAGATTAATTGATAACACAGGCCTGTGTATGTAAACTTCATAAAAGTTGTTTTGGTTTTAATAATGGATTTTCCATAATTCAGATACACTAATTATTAAAATAATATTCATTTTTTTCTTATCACGTAAGGATTTTTTAAAAATTGGGAAGAAAAAACTAACTTAGATCAAATTATTACTCCGTTTACTACAGTGAACATTTTTTATTATTATGTTTGTTAGCAAAAATACAAACAAACTGAAGAAAAGGTAAGAACATTGATGTCTAATGAATATGCATCTTCATTCATCCTGATTTTTTTTGTGAAATCTATGTCTTTTAGTCTCAAAAATATGTGTTG
>NW_013667007.1:252472-253578 GCF_000517525.1 Limulus polyphemus | reverse complement strand
ATACTGATGTTCCACCTTCCCTGACACCTCCTCTCGATTTCCCTGATGTCTTGATGAAACCTTTCCCCTTGTTATTCGCTGACAGCACTGAGATTTTTCAGAGGAATAGTTAATATGCGAGTGTAAGAAATGAACTTTCAAGCTCATATTACAACCCAACTCTTTAAATTTATTAAATAAGTTATTGACAGTATTTGTGTAATTTGGGTCATTGTTGTTTCCTAAAAATTTTTCAATATCATCTTTAAAGGTAATCCGTGCTTATTTTTCAACTTTCCTCATTGTCCTTTTGAACTGTTCGTCCGAAGACAATTTCTTAATCTGAGGCCCAACAAAAATCCCCTCTTCAATTTTTGCTTCTGAAAGAGCTGGGGATTATTCACATAGATACTTGAAATAGTCGCCATCATTTGTCTATGGCCTTTACAAACTGCTTCATCAAGTCCACTTCACATAAATGAAGTGGAGGTAATAGGACTTTCTTTGTGTCAACCAAACTTTCACGTTCAGTGTTTTTCGATCCTGGTATTGGGCTGACTCTGCATAGCCTTTGCTTCTTTATCCAGTGCTAATTTTGTGCTCTGCTATCCAATTCACACAAAAAACATGGAAACTTTGTATAACCAGATTGTTGACCCAACAACATACAAAGGACTTTTAAGTCTATACAAAGTAACCAACCATGTTCTTTGTATTTGACCTTATTAAGAAGTTTAAGATTTTTGTGTGTTTCCTTCAAGTGAACTGAATGAGTAATAGGAACAGATACATATATGTTACCATTAAGAAGAAGAACACCTTTTAAACTTCTTTTGGAGGAATCAATGAACAATTGCCACACACTTGGTTCATAGGCTGCAACTCCTAGCATTGGTATTAATTCAAAAATATTTTTGCTATAAACCAGTGAACCTTCTTGTGAAAAATATGGTATAAACTGTTTCTCATGATTTTTGTACCAGTAAAATGATGTCCCTGGAGAAAGCAAGTTATTATCCCGAAGACTGGACCCCAAAATTTCTGAAGAATACTTTGGAAAGCCCAAATCTCTCACCAAATCATTAAGTTCACCTTGTGTGAAAAGTTATGGTTCACCAGACGTTTCA
>NW_013667007.1:246067-252376 GCF_000517525.1 Limulus polyphemus | reverse complement strand
AGATGAAACTATATCAAGTCTCCAGTGGAGTAGGTACAGGTACATCAGGTTCATGAGCAACATATCTTATAGCAGATTGAAGGTTTGGATAAGAAATTTTCTTTTTATTTTGAATGTTGTAGCCTTGCACGTTACATAAGCAAAAATAGCAGTCGTCTCCGTGGTTTATAGGCTCACACCAGACCATTGGAATTCCAAAAGGCAAAGACTTTTTCTTACCTTTAGTCCATTGTCTCAACTTTTCGACACAAACAGTGCAAACTTTGTGCGGAGCCCATGATTTGTCTTGGTCTACAAGTTTTGTTCCAAAATACGTGTAATACGCTTTTTTGATGAATTCTATAATGTTTTACCTTTGTTTCGTTACAAAAAATTTACCACAAATATAACAGAATGTGTTTGGGTCATTTCCATAACCTCTTGTTGCATAGTGACAAATAAATAATATTGAAAAGAAAAAAATAATGTCAAAGTGCACGCACAAACAAATATTATCCAAAAGTGACATGTCATGCAACCTGTTAACCATTTATATACTAATGGTGTGTTTCTCATGGGTTCTTGAATGATCGATAAGACTCTCACCTCACCATTAGTCTAGAGAAATCTATAGTCAATGGTTGTCAACATTTTAAGCATAACAAAATGTGACCCAATTTCAGTGAAAATGATTCACATATGTAAAAGTAAAAGTACATAACAAAATGTGACCCAATTTCAGTGAAAATGATTCACATATGTAAAAGTAAAAGTACATATGGTGTTTTGTACATGATGGAGAAAAATGGATATCATTTTCGGATTCAGCGTACAGGAATTACTGTAGAACATGTAAAAATTTCAAGACCATAAAACCATCACAGGCCTGTGTAATCAGTGAGACGGGACAATTAAAATTATGCTGAATATTTTTAATTGTCACTATCACTTATAGGCTTTGCTGTGGGTACAGGATAATATTTTATGTGGTCAAATATCAAACAACCCAAAAAATGTATATTTTGGGCTCCTTTGTAGTAATATTTACAGCAGTCAAGGTGCAAATTGCCACAAATATAAATTATCATGTGCCAAACATAATGATATAGAAAAAAGTTGGATTTGCCCATTTTGAGTGTTTTTAGGGGGTCAGAGCTCACGAAAAGGGTGTAATTTTTGGGGTTTTGGTCAATTATTCTGTTGTAGTTTGACCTTTTTACATGGGATTTGGTATGAAGATATTTTTCTGTAGGTCACACGCATTGATAAACAAAAATGTTGGGCTCGCCCATTTTTACTAATTATAGGGTGGTCAAGATGCCACAAAAAGCATAATTTTAAGGGTTTTTTTTACAATTAATCCATCGTATTTTGGCCAATTTGGTATAAAGACACTTTTTTACTTGTCCCAAACAGAGATTTAAACAGTTTTGGAATTTTTGTCATTTTCTCACTTTTTCAGCAAGGAAAGCACAATTTTGGGGTTTCATGAACTATTCATGTGTATGTCAACCAACATAAACGGATTTGTTACAAAAGTACTTTCTTGCAGGTCACAAGCTGTGATATAGACAGTTTTCACTTCTATGTTTTTCACAATTTCTCTGGTGTCAAAATTGTCCACATTGGGATTGCACAGTAGAGACATGTTACATTTGCCTCCAAGTGTTGACCTCTTTAATTTTTTTTTATTTTGTAGATTTTCAAGATATAATTGTTTTATATCTCTAACTAAATCATCTTTGCTATTTTCAAAAAGTCTGTCAGTCATCAGGCATAAAAAAAGTCCATTATACAGTTTTTATTTACTTAGCTATACATAGGCCTACTTTTAAACTGTGAATTAATAAAACTTCCAAGTTAAAGTTGGAATTAAGAATTTATTACTTATACTTTGGCTTAACTGTATTTTTCATACAAGGATTATTAATGTACCAAATTTCCAGCATTTATTTGCACTGTATTTTGATTTTAAAATCATTAAAAGAATAAATTTAAAGCAGTGATACAGTATTGATATAATAATAATAATGTTGGTTAATTATAAAGTACAAATCTCAAGCAATCCATTATTATTTTAGTGCTGGCTGTGGAAGAACAGGAACAATATGTGCTATTGACTATGTATGGGGTCTAATGAGAATGGGGGTAAGTTTAGAATTTTTATTGGTCTTTTGACCCAGATTAGTAATCAATCCTATAGAAATTAGTGGCTTTTTGATCATTCAGCAAATGATAAAATCATTAAAACTACCTTTCACTGATGATATAGTATTAGAACTTTCAAACAATATAACTTTTGTGTTCATTGGTTCACCTCTTGCATAGAAATCTATATTTGAAAATTAGTTCTTTCTTATGTTTGTGTCAAGATTCTGTTTAAGTCCATTGCATTTTTCAAAGTAATTTACCCATACAAGACCTTTTTTCAGTACTGAACATGACAACACGCACTGGGAGACTTCCAATAAGTTATGTTTATCTTAGTCTCAGTTGCAATTGCAAGAATGGAAGGTGTGATCAGAAAGAGAGGTTGTCCAAAAATATTATAATACAACCAAAAGAAGGCAAGATAACTGTGAAGAAGAAGGAATAGTAAGAATGAGAAAAAACACTTTGTTGTTCTCATTGTAACCACTTTCGTTGTCTCAGTTAATTCACTGACCTCAAACAATGAAAGTCATAAGAAACAGTTGAAGAACGTTTATTGAATGGGCAGTATCCTAGATCTTATTAACATGTTGAAAACCTTTCTTACACTACAGATCAAGGTGAGAATGGAATGGCTCTGAACAAAAGTAGCCCTGATTTTGGAAGACTTTTCATCAACACCAATACAACATTTTGGGAGTTTCTTTGCATTTTTTAAAGGAAGAAATCGGATTTTCTTGTATATAAAGTTGCCACCAAAACATGGAAACTTCTGTATGATCAACACATGGTTTTAAGTTTAAAAGAAATTCATAAAAAAGAATGATCCAACTTATTTGTTTTTGTTTATCAGTTCTCTAAACTTTTCTTCTGCAGAGGTTTCACAGAGATAGTCATTCTATATTAAAAGATAAAAATGAAACATTGTTTCTCGGCACAGGTGCTTCTTTTTAAAATATGGTAGTTGAGTTTGAAAGTCAGATTTTTATACTTCTACATTTTTTAAGGATTGGTTAAGTTTGGCTGTAGTGATTATATCAGTAGTTTTATGATTTTGGTCAAATTGTTAAATCACATTGATAAGAGCTAAAGACATTTTCAAAATTTGAACTTTATACTACGTTTTAGTCTCATACAATATTAAATGTATACAACAATACAATATTTTGTTCTATTTTTTAAATCGGAAATTAATTTAGCTTATTATAACTAGAAGGAAATTAATTTAAGTCAAGATATTCATGGTTTACTGTTTCTTGTAATAGTACTTAATTATTCTTTAAATAAATAAACTACTGTGTGCATTCACTTTGAAGTTTTATTATTGACTAGATGTTGTTACTGTTTACAGAAGCTGAGTGAGTCATTCAGCTTGTACCAGCTTATTTCAGAAATGCGGCGACAGAGAATTGCCATGGTACAGACTAAGGTAAATCGTACAAATATTCTTAGCTGCATATTTAGTCTTTACTTAACCATTAACTAGCTATCAGGTTAAACATAACAAATGAAAATAAATCCACAGTCTACACTGTAAAACATTATGTTGTGGAATGTTACATTATGTCATTATAACACCAACTTTTAGTTGAAATTTTTAACTACCTACGTGTTATGATAATGATGAAAAATCATACATTTCATTTTTAAAGTGTTTTTCTATCTGTCTTGCTGTTATTTATAATTAGATATAAAGGGGGGGGGGAGATATTAGGATTATACAAATCTTTATTAATCACTTTTGATTTGTTTGTGTATACCCTTAACATGTAATGAACTGATGTAATGTTCAACAAGGTTGCTTTCTAATAAGTTTAAAAACTTCACATGCTTTATGTATATATATATATTACAAACTTTAATTTGTCACTGATTATAGCAGAATGATTACTTTTTCAGTATATTTGTTTGTCATGATTAGTAGCCCATACAAACACCCAAGTCTTAATTATTAATCATTATTTTTTTGTTTATAATTATTATTACTAGATCCTAGTTACTAATTACTGTATTGGCCGAATTATAATTTGATATTTTTTGATTAATAATTAGGCTGTAAAATTCATGGTTGTTTTATAATTGTGGCCTACCATAGGCTCCTTCCCCTTACTCTAGCTTGTCACATTCTTGGATGTCCAGATAGTATCCATCTACATATGAGTGTCAGATGTTTGCTCAAGGTCATTGCTAATTCTTGCAACTAATTCACCTGCACGCTGTTCAGTTATAGTACTGATTTTGCAGACCTAAAAAAAGGATATTTGACTTTTTTTCTTTCCCATGGTTTCTGAAAATGTGGGGATTGCCTTATAATCAGACCAATATGGTATTTTTTATCCTATGTTTTGAATGGTAATCTGCTTCCATTTTCAGGAAAGTCCTGAGAAGGACTGCATTGATGACAGAGCCAGAACTCAATCCTGGGTCTTGTTTTAGGAAGAATAGTTTCAAGTTGGTTCAAGTTCCAGTATCAAACCTTACCTCTGCTGTCACAAATACTACTTCTCAGGACGTTTCTGATGATAGCGGCAAATGAGCAGCTAAAACACAGGATTCAAACTACTTAGTAATTAGTACCTAGTAATAATAATAATAATTATAAAATAATAAGTAATTAATAATTCAGCTTGTTTGATCATACAGAACAATAATCATGATTTAGGTTTATCAGGTAAATTTTGGTCAAGATAATTTTTGATGGTTGAGTATATATTAGAAATGGTAAGATGGTTAAATGTAATAGATTTATTTATTTTAGACAACAAATAAGATTGCTCCTTGGAGTTAGATAGATTTTTATTTCTTCAGTACAAAGAAGTTTAACTTTGTGAATGACTGTTTTAGAAACTATTGTAGGATTGCATGTTATTATATAGAGAATAGTGTCAGCAGTTTGGCAGCAAGCTTTTTAGTGAAAAAGGTATCATTTCAAGAATAATAACTGTTACACATTTTTCTACTTGTATATTCATAATATTGCTGTTAGTTTCAAATCCTCAAAAGTAGTTTTTTTATAATTATGTAAATATTTTCCTTTGCTACTTTATTGTCCATAAAGTTTTCCAATTTGATATTTTCTTCTTTTACCATTGTCCATTGTGGTTTTCAAAGTATTGTGTCTGAATCAGAGGTTCCAATAGTTTATTTTTTGCATTAAAAGAAAAACAGTTATCAAAATGCTTAGAAATGTATTAAGAATTTCAAATGTTAATTTAAGTTGTCAAGAGTAGGAACTTGTTCATTAACAAATCATTTGACTGATGATTTTGTATTAACAACATCACCATACACTAAATTACATGCAGCTGTTGCACTAATTTAATTGTGGTTCATAATTGGCTTGTGAAAAGTGAAAAATGCCCCAACTTGCTGAAATGATTAGGTAGTTTTACATTACAGAAACAGATGATTCTATGACAATATAGTTTTACATTACAGAAACAGATGATTCTATGATTAGGCAGTTTTACATTACAGAAACAGATGATTCTATGATTAGGTAGTTTTACGTTAGAGAAACAGATGATTCTATGATTAGGTAGTTTTACATTACAGAAACAGATGATTCTATGACTATGTAGTTTTACATTACAGAAACAGATGATTCTATGACTATGTAGTTTTACATTACAGAAACAGATGATTCTATGATTAGGCAGTTTTACATTACAGAAACAGATGATTCTATGACTAGTTTTACATTACAGAAACAGATAATTCTATGATTAGGTAGATTTACATTACAAAAACAGATGATTCTATGATTAGGTAGTTTTACATTGCAGAAACATTATTCTATGACTGTAGTTTTACATTACAGAAACAGATAATTCTGTGATTAGGTAGTTTTATATTACAGAAACAGATGATTCTATAATTAGGTAGTTTTACATTACAGAAACAGGTGACTTTATAACTGTAGTTTTAAATTACAGAAACAGGTGACTTTATAACTGTAGTTTTACATTGCAGAAACAGGTGACTTTATAACTGTAGTTTTACATTACAGAAACAGGTGATTTTATGACTATGTAGTTTTACATCAGAGAAACAGATTATTCTATGACTATGTAGTTTTGCATTACAGAAATGGATGATTCTATGACTATGTAGTTTTACATCAGAGAAACAGATTATTCTATGACTATGTAGTTCTACTTTACAAAATAGTTGATTCTG
>NW_013667007.1:244577-245438 GCF_000517525.1 Limulus polyphemus | reverse complement strand
TTCATATTTTTTTAGACTAATATACATCTTAGTTACTTAGCTTGATAAATTATAGTGGAGTTCAATGGTATTAATGTAATAATTCATGATTTTTTAGTTATTCAAATATATATATATATAAAACCTAAAAAAATATCCTCCAAGTGTAATTTCTTAAAGGCTTAGCAACCTACGTCAAGCAGTAACTGAGTGAAAAGGTTGTAACTAGAAGAGATAGTTGTTTGCTTTACTTCATTATTTACTGTTCTATGTTTTAAGAAAAATAAGTTTAAGAACTTATTTCAAAATAGCAATAATCTGTATACATATATAATGTATATTAATTGAAATTTGACTGTATTTTACAAAATACTAGTCCACTAAAACACAGCCAAGACAAGTTACTTTGCACAGACCAAAGGTCAGTTTTATGTTATTTGATAAGGTAACATGAGTGCACGTGAGCCATGTCATTGTAACTTCTGTATTGTTAGCCAGGCATGGCTGAAAGGTTCAATATAATAAGAATAATAAACATATATAAATGTATAATGTTACGAGATTTAAGCTATTTAGTCTAAACATTTATGTGTTCATTCTAGAATGAAAGAGGCATAATTTATATTTCCTAATGTTTTATGGTGGTTATAAATTTGGTCAAAACTACCGAACCCTTACAGAGATTTTTTAATTAAAAATAACAAATAAAATATAAAGATTTTTTTTCTTAAGAAACATTTGATAACCGTCTGGACATTATAAAGATTTTGTATGTGAAATTTGAAAATTTTCTGATGGATAAAAGTATTTTTAATCTTAAAATGAAAATTGCTTTGCATGATAGATAGGCAACATGCAAAAAGAATAAAAAGACATGAGAAA
>NW_013667007.1:240968-243865 GCF_000517525.1 Limulus polyphemus | reverse complement strand
TGTGTTGGGGATCAACAAACTGTTGGTGTGTGTGTTAACGTGTTGGGGATCAACAAACTGTTGGAGTGTGTGTGTTAACATGTTGGGGATCAACAAACTGTTGGTGTGTGTGTGTTAATGTGTTGGGGATCAACAAACTGTTGGTGTGTGTGTTAACGTGTTGGGGATCAACAAACTGTTGGTGCGTGTGTGTTAATGTGTTGGGGATCAACAAACTGTTGGTGTGTGCATGGGGATCTGGATGGAGTCCTGGATATTTCCTGATTCCTTCAGTATAGGACCTTCCAGCTGACCCACTGTGTCTGATAGGTGAAGTGGACATAAAATTCATCCTTGAAGTTGATCCCAGTTTTATGTTCTTTGTTTGAGCTCTGGAGAACATAATGATCAGTCTGTTCTCACACTGATTTCGTGCTCAAGAGTAAATGGTGAAGACGTGCACAGTGTGATGAGATCATAGTAACTATTGTAGGGCCTTTTAATACTTCATTGATCATGATTTTATTTTGATGGACAAATCTTCTTCCAGAAGCTTGATTTGTTCTGATTTTGCCTTAACCCATTCACTGTGGCTAGGACGTACATTTACCAGTGTACTGGGAAGTCCCAGTGAAAGGGTTAATGAACAGTAACTTTCACTGTCAATAAAAATGTATAAGTTATAGTTTAGCTACTTGTGGGTGTTGGTAGGGAAAATTCACAAGTGTTCATTTTTATCTAACATAATGGTATTTAGGAATATTTGGTATTAGTAGAGTAAGTTCACAGTGTTCATTCGCATCTAATATAATGGTATTTAGGAATATTTGGTGTTAGTAGGTTAAGTTCACAGTGTTCATTCTCATCTAATATAATGGTACTTAGGAATATTTGGTGTTATTAGGGTAAGTTCAAAGTTTTTATTCTCATCTAATATAATGGTATTTAGGAATATTTAGTGTTAGTAGGGAAAATTCACAAGTGTTCATTCTCATCTAATATAATGGTATTTAGGAATATTTTGGTATAATATTTTTTTCAAGTTATCAGTAGTATGGACACATTGCATGCAGTTCTGAGTCAAAAATAACTACCAGTTAGTTATCTTGTTAAACATTCTTATCTACGAATATTACAGGAGCAGTATATCCTGGTTCACAGAGCAGTTGGTGCCCTTTTTGAGCAACAGCTGAGGGTCATTGACAACCACACATATGAAAACATTGATGAAGATGGAGAACCACTTATTTGGAAAGAAATCGAACGGGTATGGTAAAGAAAGAAGTTGTCTAGATTTTAAATTGTAGGTTGATGGAAAATGGGTAACACAAAAAGTATTAAAGGACTATTGCCTATTTAAGAATTTTATATTTTGGTCTTTCTGTGAGCTGATTATATCTTATTTTTAATTAAAACTCTTCAAATATTTTAGTTAAAAACCAAAGCATATTTACAGATCTACTGATTTTAGCCAGTGGATACAGTGCATTGATTTGAAGTGTATTATTTTTGAGTAAAGAAATGTGTTTATATGTAAATAAAAAGTAGTTTAATGCATGTTATTTGCTGCTACATTTGTTATTTTTACTGTGGAAAAAGTAGCTGTACAACACACTTATGTATGGAAGAACATTATGCTAATATAATAGTAAATTTACAAAGAATGATTTATAAGCATAATAAAGTGTTTTTATTTTGGGGGACATACTACATGTTTTGACAGAACTATGTCAAAACATGTATATTCCCCAAAAATTAACTACTTCATTATACTTATAAATGATTGTTTTTCAATTTACTATTAAATTTGTTTGTACTTGTGTAATTAACTTACGTGGTATTAGAAACTGATTAATATGTAATGGACAAAATAAATCAGTGGTCAACAAATTATGGAATATATTTGGAAAATAGTTAAATTATCTTTCAATAAATGTTAATGAAAGTGAAGTTTATTGTATTTGTAAGGAAAAGTCACAACACTTCAAGCCATAACAATGGAAGTGCTCCATAATAACCCTTGACATTTCCTCATTTGTTAAAGTACAACAGCATTATAGCTCATGGAGAGTTCCTGATATGCTTGTCTATTGGTATGTCTATTCTGACATCAGACATATCTCTACAGTGTCACTGAAAACTCTATGACACACTTAAAACAAAGAGTAAAATTAGTGTTAGTAGGGTAAGTTCACAAGTGTTCATTCACATCTAATATAATGGTATTTAGAAATATTTAGTGTTAGTAGGATAAGTTCACAAGTGTTCATTCTCATCTAATATTATGGTATTTAGGAATATTTCGTGTTAGTAGGGTAAGTTCACAAGTGTTCATTCTCATCTAACATAATGGTATTTAGGAATATTTCGTGTTAGTAGGGTAAGTTCACAGTGTTCATTCTCATCTAACATAATGGTATTTAGGAATGTTTCGTGTTGGTAGGTTAAGTTCACAAGTGTTCATTCTCATATAATATAATGGTATTTAGGAATATTTAAAAAAATTTCCATAACAATAAGGCAATAAATTTCTATTCTTTTAACCACTCTAGTTACATTAAAATGTTCAAAGGAATCATCTACTTAAGTTGAACTTGTATGGCAAGGATTCAAAGGAAACACCTACTTGGACTGAACTTATTTGGCTAACAAGGATTCAAAAGTATCATATACTTAGATTTAACTTGATGGCAGGGCTACCAAGGTTTTAACTCTTTCAGCATGGGCTTGATCCCTCGGACTAACCTCATAACAATTTTGTGCTTTTTATATTTTTCATGCTATAACTTTTAAATTAGTAGGTGAATGTTAACAAAATTTGGCACATTATTGATAAATATTACAATGCTTTCATACGCAAAATATCAATTTTTTTTTTTAAGTCTTAAGGTTTGTAAAGCAATGTTTTTCTCATGTCT
>NW_013667007.1:234445-240032 GCF_000517525.1 Limulus polyphemus | reverse complement strand
GTTAACACACACACTCCAACAGTTTGTTGATCCCCAAGTGTTGGGGATCAACAAACTGTTGGTGTGTGTGTTAACATGTGATTAACCCATCTGGTGAAATTATTATCATTATAAAGTAAATGGTATAGTTAATTTTAACTATTTTAATTACAAGTTTATATTTCTGTTTACTCTTACTATTAGGTTTTAATATACTGTATAACCATTAGTTGTGTTATGTTTTAAATTTCTTTTCATTCAAAGGTGGGTCCTAATGATTTATATTGACACTGCATTTCACAATAATCTTTATTACAATTCACAGCTGCAAGTAATTCTAACATGCTGTGAAATAAAATATTCATTCTAATTAGCATTACTTGTCAAGTTGGTAAACAAAAATTTAAACTCTACGACAAAAACAGTGCTTGGTGATAATATGAAAAAAAAACCTGACAATTAGTGATAACAACCAGGAAAGAAGTAGTTGGTTAGCAAGAAATAATCTGGGTATATGTGTGAAATAAGTGATTAACCCAGCAACAAAATGTAGTAATCTCACTTTCTGGCTGGATATACATGTGAAATAAGTGATTAACTCAGCAACAAAACATAGTAATCTCACTTTCTGGCTGGGTATATGTGTGTGTGAAATAAGTGATTAACTCAGCAACAAAACAAAGTAATCTCACTTTCTGGCTGGGTATACGTGTGAACTAAGTGATTAACTCAGCAACAAAACAAATTAATCTCACTTTCTTGCTGGATATACATGTGAAATAAACCGGAAAGTGAGATTACTATGTTTTGTTGCTGAGTTAATCACTTATTTCACATGTATACCTAACAAGAAAGTGAGAGAACAATGTTTTGTTGCTGGGTTAATCACTTATTTAACATGTATACCTGGCCAGAAAGTGAGATTACTTTGTTTTGTTGCTGAGTTAATCACTTAGTTCACATGTATACCCAGCCAGAAAGTGAGATTACTTTGTTTTGTTGCTGAGTTAATCACTTATTTCACATGTATACCTGGCTAGAAAGTGAGATTACTTTGTTTTGTTGCTGAGTTAATCACTTAGTTCACACGTATACCCAGCCAGAAAGTGAGATTACTTTGTTTTGTTGCTGAGTTAATCACTTAGTTCACACGTATACCCAGCCAGAAAGTGAGATTACTTTGTTTTGTTGCTGAGTTAATCACTTAGTTCACACGTATACCCAGCCAGAAAGTGAGAGTACTACATTTTGTTGCTGGGTTAATCACTTATTTCACATGTATACCTGGCCAGAAAGTGAGATTACTATGTTTTGTTGCTTCTCGTCCCCCAACTGCTCATTCAGCAATGGAATCACTGTCATTTCTGATACAACTAAGCAATAGAATGTTTTTTATGCCCATGGTATCACTTGCACATTTCAGCTGATCTTGGATTTTAAAAGGCCAAGAGATAAGGAACTTTTGAACGTTGAACACAGATAAACAGAAGAGTGTTAAATATGATATATAGGTCAGGAGCAGGTCTTCAAATAATGGTGTGGCTATTAATTTCTTTACCAACTTTCCAAATAAATTTTCATCATGCTTAAGTTTACCTAAAAAAAAAGATAAACATATTTTTAATTATAGAAATTTATTTCAAATTTACAATTTTTTGATAATTAAAATTTAGTTTATTTTTATAATGTTGTATTAGAAATGTAAAGCATACAACATATTAATCATTTACAGAAATGATTTTATAGAGTTAGAAATTGGATAGCATTATACAAAATATTCAGTGTAGCAAGGGGTTTTAACTTTTCAACTCTGGTGAGTAAAAAAAAACTTAATTTACACACGTATAAACATCTAAGTATATGAATATTGTGAAATTATCTATACTTTATAACTGTTGTAAATGTTTACATAATAGAATGTTGAAGATCATTTAAGTTTCACACTGATGTTTGATGCATAGATAATGGTGTGAAAAGTAATAATTGTCAGTCTGGTTTCTAAGATCATTAGTGTGTATGTGATTTAATGCAGGCTGAAATGTGAAAAAAAAACAAAGGATCTGTATACTTGTGTATTGTCAGTCCTGGTTATTTGTTGTTTATTCCAAGAGAATGATAATTATGATTTAACCTTCTGTTCATGGGCTTGGTCAGATTGACCAATCGAGGATCTCTCAAGCTATACGTACTAATATTTACTATAATTGTGAATTTAATATGTGTATCTTCATAAAATTTTACAAGCTTTTAATAAAAATCACTAGTCTGTGGTACACCAAATATCAGGTTTTTAATAAAGATTTGTATGCAAATTGCTGAAGCCTTTTTTGAGTCACTCTGACCTCTAGGACCCCCTTAATGAATATCAGTTCTTTGCAGTAAAACTTTATATTTTCTTTCATTTTTATAACACTAACTGTAGTAAAACCACCAATGTACAATGACATGTTGAGAAATGTGAAATACAGTGAATAATACCAATGTTTTTTTCTGTATTGATCAGGAAGTTCCAAGTTAAAGCTTCAACTGCTACCCTTTTTATGTTTGTTTTATTTTAATTTTATGGTCTTATTGCTGTTTTTTGTTACTCACTGTAGTAGTAATTGTGATGTTTTGTGTTACACACACACACACACTGGAGCTTGTGAAATTTTAGACTTTTTATATTATTGAAGTTTTGTTATGATGAGCTGAGAAGTTTGTAATTTTTACCTTTTAATTACTTTTGTTAAAATATATAACAATGTATAAAATACATGTATACAAACAATGATTTGTAGACTTACTACATATTCCAGCTGTTTGCACTCAAGTGAATAACTGAAAATGTTCTTCTATAAGCCTAATTCAGTCTCACAAGAAAGAATTTATGAAACTTCCAAATATGTCGATACAATAGAAGGTCCCAAAACTGCTATAATTTACCTGGCTTTCTAAGTAAGCTATAATTAGGTTAAAAAATTCCTTAAGCATTCCGAGCATTAAAATTTGATCACCACAATTCAAACAATTTGGCTTGTGAGTTTCATACAGTAGGAAACCTAACCAATGGCTTATATGATTTATGTAGAGGTGAAAAAATCTGCTCTTTATATTGGTTAAAAACGTATCCATCTGCCTTGTAAAGTTAATTAGCAAATGGTATCGAAAGTCAAAGAGATGGGAGGGACTTCTCCATTGTGTTTGACAAATTTATTGATATCTTAGCAAATCTAGAAGGTAGGAAGTTTAGATCTTAGGTTCATGCTTGTAACTGTATATAGTTTGTATTTTTAATTGGTTGTAAATGTAAAAGGCTATTATTGAAGTTAGAAAAATTCTGAAGTGGAGAAATCAGAATGCACATGTGTCAAGTGACACAAAAACGAAGACTGATAATTTTTAAATATTTCTTATTATTTTGAAATTAAGAAGCCAAATCTTAGATAATATAAAAATTAGAATTATAAGCTACATTTTCATGCCATTTTTATTGACATAAAGTGATAATAAAGTTGTTTAAATTTTAAATGTAGCACTGTAAAAGGTTGTGACATGGGCAAAACGGCCGAACCAAGGTGCAAAGGGTTAATTGAATTATTATTTTATTTCTAAGAGTGGAGATTCCTATGGAGAAAACAGAGTTGAAGAATCTCCTTGTAAAGAAAAAGCAGAAAAAGAAAAAAGTGAGTAAAAAAATATGAGAATATGAAGAAGCCTGACAGATTGAATTTCTAAAGCTTCTGGTCATTCAGGCTTTTATTTAGCTTTAAAATTGTATTATTAGAAATAATTTTCAATTATGGTACATCCATGAAGCATAAAATATTCACAACTAAAATATCTGGACAAACTTTCCTATAAAACTAAGAGGAAGTACAGTTTTCTAAGATAAATTACTGTTGTGTTTTTTTCTTCTGGTATTTAATAATCTTTAAGAGGAAAACAAATATACATTGTAGAGCTTTTGCCAACATTTAGGAAATTATTTTTAAAATGGTAAACATGAGTAGAACCTTAGCTAAACCATTCCATGATTGTTAGGAAGTTTAAAAGAAATTACTTTTCAAAGGTCTCCAGAAGACCTGTATAGTGGTTTTAATGCCCAGTTTTTGTCATTGTAGCATGTATGTTACATTGACATGTTGTGTTATGTCTTTTCAAATGGATTTTTTTTTGTAGTTGCAGTTAACTCACAAACTTGCCTGATAAATACAAATAAATGGTATATTAGTATTTACAAACAATTTAATTGTAAGGAATTCCTTGTATAAAATTTTGATGATTTTATCAAATTCCACTTTTTCAAAGAATTAAAATGTATAATATACAAGAACTGGCCACTTTATTGGGATTCACATCTAATTTCGGAATGAAACACATTTTGCTGTATTATAGCTTGGATGCTAGAATGTGTCTTGTTTGATAGTAGCTCAAATGTCCAAGTCTTTACAAGATGCTAGAATGTGTCTTGTTTGATAGTAGCTCAAATGTCGAAGTCTTTACAAGATGCTAGAATGTGTCTTGTTTGATATTAATCCAAATGTCCAAGTTTTTACATAATGCTAGAATGTGTCTTGTTTGATAGTAACCCAAATGTCCAAGTTTGTACAAGATGCTAGAATGTGTCTTGTTTGATAGTAACCCAAATGTCCAAGTTTTTACAAGATGCTAGAATGTGTCTTGTTTGATATTAATCCAAATGTCCAAGTCTTTACAAGATGCTAGAATGTGTCTTGTGTGATAGTAACCCAAATGTCCAAGTTTGTACAAGATGCTAGAATGTGTCTTGTTTGATAGTAGCTCAAATGTCGAAGTTTTTACAAGATGCTAGAATGTGTCTTGTTCGATAGTAGCTCAAATGTCCAAGTCTTTACAAGATGCTAGGATGTGTCTTGTTTGATATTAATCCAAATGTACAAGTTTTTACAAGATGCTAGAATGTGTCTTGTGTGATAGTAACCCAAATGTCCAAGTTTGTACAAGTTATTATCCACGTTGATAGCTTGCTTTGATAAGGGATTAATGTTAATTAACAATGTTTAGGTACATTCTATTCTGAGTGTTATTTACTCCTCTAAAGGAATCAAAATTTCATCCCATATGAAAAGAACATTTCCCATACAGTTATAACACTAGGAACAGTGATGTATAATGATTCAAGTCATTCATTTTTAACTGTATTCACTTTGAACATCAGTAAAAAACACATTTTTAGGCTTGTATGTGAGGTTTTCTTCTGTTATATAACATTTGGTGTAAAGTCTTTCACAAGGTATGGTTTAAAATATCTTAGTTTGATAGAATCAGTTAATTTAGTCACAAACTATTGTGGTTAAAAATAGCTAATCATTTTTCATTGAATAAATGGATAGGGTTCCGGTCTATTGCCCATTGTGCATAACAAGCCTGTTTAATCTTTTACCTTGGTTAGGCACTCGTCAACCACATTTTTCCCATGTAGAAGACATTTTCCATGCCAGTTGACACTTTTTGTAGACATTGAACAGCTAGTCACAGAAAATATTTTGAACTAGTTGGAGTACCTGTCCCCTTGATGGAAGTTATGTAAATTCATGATTAATGAAAGGTTATCTTAGGACATAAAGTTGCTTCCCTTATATTTAAT
>NW_013667007.1:223564-233445 GCF_000517525.1 Limulus polyphemus | reverse complement strand
GTTGGAGTACCTGTCCCTTGATGGAAGTTATGTAAATTCATGATTAATGAAAGGTTATCTTAGGACATAAAGTTGCTTCCCTTATATTTAAATTGTAAAAAAATGCCTATAAAAACTGCAAAACACAAAATGTGAAACTGCAACTTTGCATGTATCTCCGCATGGACCCAACAACCCTTCATGCCAAATTTGGTGAAGATCTGTCAACAGGGGGCAAAGTAGTGGTAAAAAACAGTAAAATGCAAAACTGAAAATTTAAGGAAGTGGCCAGTCAGTATATTTCCAAAAAGTGTACTCTGACAAAGCAGTTGATCTGTAAATCTTAAAAAAAAACACCCTTTACTACAAAAAAGGACTCGCCTCTCAACAGTGTTTGGTCATGAAGGTGTAGAGTTCAGGGGGTTGGCTGGACTGTGTACTTATTGCACAAAATAGTTAGTGTTCATGTTTAAGCACCTTAAAGTGGCAAGAAAACCTCATTGCACCTTTATCGATCATCTCTCTCCCTCCTCTCTCTCTCTTCTTTTTTTTTATTATTATTATTATACAGAACTTTTAAAAACTGTGGAGAAAATGACTATATACAGCTGAGAAAACAGATCTTGCTGTATTTGTTGTGAGATTTTTATAGAGGTGTGGGATTTTAATCCTTCATAACCTGGAAACTAGTAAAAATTCAGCTACACTGGTGGGCAATTCATATTCCAGATATTACAAAGAGTTTAAATCTCTATTCAGAATTAAAAAACAAAAGAGAGAGAAAGTACTGGAAAGCTTTGTTTGGGAATCAACCCACCAAACATGTCTCCTTGACTTGCAGACTGGGTATTAAATATATAAAACCTCCTTATATTGCATAAACTTGTCACTAGGGTTTATTTAACTATGTCATTCAGAAATTGCTTTCTAATTGTACTGTGGCAATCAGTCTTGTTATCTTGCATCATATTAAAAAAAGAACACCACATGACCATGTGTACCAACAAGATTTACAGTTATTAAAGAATAATCATACAACAGATACCTTTTTGAAATAATTTTAATATAGTGAATCCAATCCTTAATTTATTGCCTTGAGTTTTATATGTGAAGTATATAATACTATAGTAAGACTTATTTGGTATATTAATACTTTATTTTTCTTCAGCTAAAAAATATGATAATGTTCACATGTTTTAAGATATATATTTAATGTACTAAAATATCTCTAAAGTATTTGTACCCCGTCACACCAAATGTGCTCGCCCTATCAGCCGTGGGGGCCTTATAATGTGATGGTCAATCCCACTTTTCATTGGTAAAAGAGTAGCTCAAGAGTTGGTGGTGGATGGTGATGACTAGCTGCCTTCCCTCTAGTCTTACACTGCTAAATTAGGGATGGCTAGAACAGATAGCCCTCATGTAGCTTTGTGTGAAATTCAAAAACCAACAAATATTAGTAATAAATGTAAAAAAATATTACTATATAGAAATGTAATATATAGAACATTTTGCAATTAGTTTTTAAAATATGAATACTACTTTTAAAAAAATTCATTAGTTGTTTTTCATAACAACTTTAGTTTTATTTTTCAAATATGAGGTGTTGGTTGAAATTAAGGTCATAAATCACAGTATAATACTTTTTCTTTGAAAGTTTTAGTGTTTTCACAACAATTTTATGATTTTCCTTTATTTCTTTGCTACATGTATGTGTATCTGCTGTGTTCTCCAATTACCCTGTGAAAGATATATTTCAGTTTGTTCAGACACTGGTAAGACTCATGAAATTAAGTTATTTCTTAACTATTCTTCTTTCTTTAAAACTATTTAAAAGAATTGTGACACAGGGTTTTATTTTGGGGACAGTAGTGGTACTTTCAAACTGCTAATGAAATTCTTCTTGAGGCTGTTAAGAGGTTAAACAAAATCAATATTAAGATAAGAAACCATCTGTACTTTGGCATTATGAATACTTGTTGTAAATTCCTCCTTTAATTAGATTATAGTTTCAAGAAAAAAGGACTTTATGATTAATATGAATACCGGTGGTAGTTATTTATGAGGCACAGAAGAAAGATGAAAAATAAAGTAACTATAATGCTATTTCTTTCACCGTGGCTCTCAGTTTATTATGACTAATCACCTTGATTTTACCTACAAGTTCAGTGTGATTGGCAGACACTGTTATGTTGTTTCTACTTAATTAATGTTATAAGACAATTATTATTTTCCCAAGAAAATAGAGTAAAAGTAGATTATCCATTTGAATACTGACAGGAAGAATTAAGAAGGATGGTATATCTTCTGAACACATTTGGGCTATCAGGTTTTTTTATTTTAGATCCTTCATAGTTTCTTAGTATCATGACAAGATATTTTGGGCATATTTTCATATTAAAAAGATTTTACTAGGAAGGGAAACATTTTGTTTTCTGCATTATATACCACACACACACATCTGTATGTAAATTCAGTTTGATGAATAATCTTTCTGAAAAAAATTGTCTTTTTTTAGTGTGTTTGATATTATTTTTCAAGAGTGGGTAAAAACTTGTTTTTTTAGTATAAGACAAAGATTCTTGTTAAAAAGTTTTAAATCTAGGCCATTTAAAGCTTATATGCTGATACTATGCAGATAATAGATATCTTTATTTCTGCCCCCTTTGTGACTCAGCAGTAAGTCTGAGAGCTTATAACACTAAAAATTGGGTTTTGATACCAGCAGCTGACACAGCACAAATAGCCATTGTGCAGTTTTGCACTTAACGGAAATATCTTTTTTCACTCAGTATCAGTGCTTATGCTAATATTAATTCTAAAACTATGTGAAAATAGCAAGACACAAAATATTTAACAGCTTTATTACATAATTTATAAATCCTGTGATTTTTTTTTTTACTGTTTTCAAAATGTTATTAGGTTTACTTAATTGTATCCTATTATTCAGCTTTTTATAAGACAGATTAGGCTTGGACAATATAACGAATGGTGAGGTTTTTACTGAAAATATGTCTAACGAGGATAATTCCAATCACATAGTCAAGAAAGTAATGTTATATTTGTAAGGTTACTTTTGTTGGTTTGTAGGCCTACCATTTGATGCAAGAAGATGGTGCTAGCTGGTATTGTTTTTGTAGAGTTATATTTTGTTGCTGTTACTTGAAGAGTTGAATTGTTTACCCTTGCCCCCAGAGGGGAGGGGTAAGGGTATTGCAGTCAGGTTCATGTGTGTCTGTCTGTTTCCACATACGTATCTCAAAAATTAATACACCAATGTACACGAAAATTTTACACAGTATGGGAAATCGGCATTGGAAAGTCCTACCCAAATTTAGTCCAGATCCAGATTCTGGATCACTTTGAAGCATTTGTTATAATAGGGAGATACAATAACTTTGTAAAGTGTGATCGGATTTGTTACAGTTAATATTTTGACTAATACTACCTATATGTAATTACAGGTGAAAAAGAGGAAAAAATTGAGAAACTACAATCCCAGGAAATGCAAGAAAAAGCTCTATTCTCTTCTCAGGAATTTATACTTTCGAGACCATCATCTTGTGTTCAAGATATGCAAGGCAGTGGAGATCAAGTTGATTCTTGTTGTGTGTTACCAGTGGAGGAAAGATCAAGTGAGATAATATCCAATACCCAGCTTCCCATCAAGTGTATGACTAAGTCTTTAACAGAAGGTGAAAGTCCAGAAAAGCAAAATATTAAAATTTTAGAGATAGAAGATGAGAAACAGATTTTGACTACTTCTCATGACACATTAGTTTTGAACAAGCTGAGGAGAGAAGCAAGTGTGAAGAGGTTGATATCTGGATGGAACAAGGCATCTGTGGAATCTGAAGGCAGCAGTAGTGGAGGCCAAGATCAGAAAAATGGGGATTGTGAAGAACAAGAAGTGTTTCATTCCTCTGAAAAGAAACATCAGACTTTAGGAAATGGTCTTTCTTGTAGGAAGGATGGGATTCTCAATGAAAACAGCTCCTCAAGAGTATCAAAAAAGAGACCATTGATCAAAGTAAGAAGTTTCTCTGCAAGTGAAGTTGAAGGTGATCATTCATCTAGTCCTCCTCCTGATTCCTTAGGAGGCCCAACTAGAAGAACTGTTGAAGAAAATTCTTATTTTTCTC
This sequence comes from Limulus polyphemus, assembly GCF_000517525.1. NCBI lineage: Eukaryota > Metazoa > Arthropoda > Merostomata > Xiphosura > Limulidae > Limulus > Limulus polyphemus. The sequence goes on along the minus strand of NW_013667007.1, from coordinate 229,324 downwards.
CAAACTTATTGTCAAGGTCTTCATTTGAAACAGAACGTCTAAAGAAACCTCATAATTCTGAACGATTAGTTGGTAAAGCTACTGTGATTCGTAGACCAAGTATTGCCCATTTAAAAGCTTTATTTGAAAAATCAGTAGCCTCTGAAAATGATGCCTCTCAAGATCATCTCTCTCGTCGCCAGCGTCCTCTTTCAAGAAGCCATAGTCATCATATACCACAAGGAAGAATGGAGGAAAATAGTGAAGGTCACATTGGATCAAATATTTTGGGAGAACAAGAAAGAACAGACAATGCCCTGGGAATTGTAAGTAGATGTTACCGCGAACCTGTATTTTCAGTTCATGATCAGGACACGTGTGACACCAGAGATAGAAGAAGCATTTGGTACAATAGTTCTAGCTTTTCAAACCAGGAAAACTCCAAAGACACAGTTAATCAATCACAGAAAGTTGGGCAGACCACAAATTTAACTGATTTTGCTGTTGATGAGCCTCAAGAACTAAACAACAATCCTCTTCCTTCTCGACAGACAAAGTGGTATACACAGGAGAATGCAACACCTGACATTAAGAATGAAGAAAACAAAAATCTAAGTTTCAAAAAATTTACTTCTAAAATTCAAATTAAAGAACCACAAAGTGATCAGTCTGTTTTAGATAAACTAAATTGCTTTCATCCAAAATGTCAGAGGTTACTTAGTTGGGATGAAGGAGGGTATCAAGATTGTTATGCAGCAAAATCCAGATGGTATGATAATTTGTCTCCAGTCTCTGGAACCTTGTCAGAACAGTGGCACAAACAAAGCCAAGTTCATGAATCAAGTAATGTAGTTTCTCAGAATTTTTTAAGTGAATTAAATCATCCTGTAGATGCTGTTGTTAAAGACCAAAACCCTCCTGAGTTACCAGTGAAGAGAAAAATTGCAATGAAAACCAAAACTTTACCTGTTTCAGAATGTCATTATGGCATCTTGTATGACAATGTAAAAAAGAAAACTTCACCAATTTCATCTGTGTCTCAGTCTTTTGGGGTAACAAGTATTTCAAACACAAAGAACTCTTCTCACATCCCAGCATTAACAGACAAGTGTGAATACTCACAATCACCAGTTTTTGAAAACAGTCATGAAAGACCCCCTGAACTTCCAGAGAAAAAAGTAATTGGGAAACAGAAACATGTTAAAAATCATCTTGAAGTAAAAAGTGTCACAACTCCTCCTTCTGATTTTGTTTTATTAAGAAAAACTAAGCCGGTTTCAGAAACTGTGAAATCAGAACCTAAAGAACCAGATGTGTGCATAAAAAATGCATACACAACTCAAATACAACCTGTATTTTTAAAAACTGGACAGCAGCAACCTTTAGCCAAAAGCAACAAAACAAAAAATGTTAATTTATATTCTAATGTTAATCTTGCAGCAAAGAAAAATATTGAAACGATTGAAAATACTCTTGAACAACATCATCGAGGAGCTATAATTGACTTAATGTCGAAATCATCTTGCCAGCTTGAACGTCAGCACAATGACCAAAAGCAAAAGAAGATAGATGTGTTCACACAGAAGGACGCTGCAAATGTATCCTTACCCAACAGAAAAATTACTGAAGATGCTAACATATTACCAAGACAACCACAGCAGCAAAATAAGAATTCCCATAACCATAATCTAGGGAAGATGAAGTATGAGCCAATTTGGATTGATGGCTCAAACCAAGTCACTTCCTCTGCTGATCAAACCAAACTACACACTTATCAAAATACAGTGACTGTGGAAGGTGCTCTAGACAAGAGTAATATTCAATACAAAAAAGAAACTTTTCTGAAGAAAGAAGATGTTAGGATAAAAGTAAAGGATAGTCAAGGTGAAGCACGTAACCTTTTGTTGCATAGTCCAGCTCCAAAGTCTAAAAAGTCCCATGATTTAACCTGCAAACCAACAGCATCTACAACAAAAAATTGTTCTGTCAACAAGAAGGAAGATGTGGTTACCTCTGACAAAGAACAAACTCAAACCAGTCATTCATCTAGTACCGATGTTTCAGAACTTAATTCCTTATTAGATGAACTCACATCTCATGCTTCAAAGGACTTTAAAAGGGAATCGACTCCACCATTTTGTGAAATTAGTCTACCTTCTGCTTCACCAGCACAGAAACAGAGCTTTGGTCTTTCATACTCGCAAGCTTATCAAGAGAGGCAGAAACAGCCAACCAGTCCTTCAAAGCCTCATCCTGTGAGCCTGTACGAAGGAGTTACGACAGAAATTATCTCAGAACCTCAAGGAAAAGGAACCATACACCATAACCAAGCTCACCTCAGCAATAAAACAAAAGATGAGAACCAAAAGAATCAGTGTAAAACTAAAGCCCAGCGTGGTACAGAAAGTGATTCAAGTACTAAAAGGAAGAAAGATCCAGACTATGAATGCATATATCCTCTTCAGCACTCCTTCTCATCACCACAGTTTCCTAACATTCATCACCTACATGCAGATAACTATAAAACTTATGAGCCTCGCATAAAACCTCAGCTCCACACAAGTATTCTCAGTAAGAAATGTTTAGATTCTAATGAAACTTCTAATCCTAAGTGCTCTTCAAACAAAACCTCTTCTAAAATTACACCAAGCTGTAATACTGGACCTCCTAAACCACCAAGAACTTACAATCATTCCTCACTAAATCAGTCTTCCAGTTCTCCATACAAGCTGGATGGAGGAAGGCTGCTGGTGTCTGTTGGATCACCAAAAAATCCAGCTTTACACAAGAAGGAAATGTGGAAATTGCCAGTCAAGGAGAAGTTAGCACACCACCTGAAGGGGAAAAAGGCATTATTATCTGTGTCAGATAATTTTTCATCAGGAGGAATTACACATCATGTAGATAGCAAGAGAATAAGACCATTCAATGAAAATGCACTAAATTCAGCCATCCCTGCCTATGGTAAAGAACTCACCATGCCTGTATACAGTAGGGGACCACTAAATCTTTATGCATGTCCTACCACAAGGTCCAGTGGAGCTTTAGTTCCTGATTATGAAAATGTTTATAATTCAACCAACAGTTCCCAAATTGCTAAGTCAGGAGATCATGCTTCTAAAAGCTCAACTCCTTCTATGCATGCTCTTCGGCATTCGATCTCTGATGCTAGTGTATATGTGACTCTTCGTGGTACTAAGCCTTGTCCTCAGGGGCTTTCAGTAAGCAGAACTCAAGGGCCTCCAATCTATAGTCAAGTTGTAAAACTAAAAAAAAATGAATCTCAAGAAAAGGCTGTGCCCAATGTTACTCAAGCTTCTCCATCAGAGGGCATTCATCGAAGGTCACAGGATGATATGGACTTGCAACCAGTGGCACCACCAAGAAATAGGAAACAACTTCCGGCTAGGAGAAGTATGGTGGAGGTAGAAAGTAGTGGAATAGGATGGAGTGTGAAAGGTAAGCCTAAAGTAAATAAATGTTCGAAATTTAATTTGCATATAACAAGCAAAAGAATATACTGAATAACATAAACAAAGGTATATTTAGCTCATTATGATATGGGTTTTGTAACCGAGTAAGGACCCATGTATGTTGTATAAATAAATATCAGTAGTCACATGAAATAAAATTAATAATCTTAATACACCTAGAGCTATAGAAAATGATGTGATTAGTAATAAGAACATAAGAAATGGTACATGTTTTTAGGACTTAATTATTGAAAGTTTATAAATTTTCCTTATAGATGACTCTCCACCTACCAGTAATGCAAACGATCAAGAGGTAAGAACATATTTCTTCATTAAAATTGCAGTAAAAGCACAATGGGATAAGTACCCTGTCACTAGAGCTTTATTATCAGTAAAGAAAGTTGCTTATCCCTGAACTCAAGCTTTATTATCAGTAAGGAAAGTTGCTTATCCCTGAACTCAAGCTTTATTATCAGTAAGGAAAGTTGCTTATCCCTAAACTCAAGCTTTATTATCAGTAAGGAAAGTTGCTTATCTCTAAACTCAAGCTTTATTATCAGTAAGGAAAGTTGCTTATCTCTAAACTCAAGCTTTATTATCAGTAAGGAAAGTTGCTTATCCCTAAACTCAAATATTATTATTGGTAATGAAAGTTGTTTATCCCTAAACTCAAACATTATTATCGGTAATGAAAGTTGTTTATCCCTAAACTCAAGGTTTATTATCGGTAATGAAAGTTGTTTATCCCTAAACTCAAGGTTTATTATCAGTAAGGAAAGTTGTTTATCCCTAAACTCAAAGTTTATTATCACTGAGGAAAGTTGTTTATCCCTAAACTGAAGATTTATTATCACTGAGGAAAGTTGTTTATCCCTAAACTGAAGGTTTATTATCACTGAGGAAAGTTGTTTATCAGTTAACCAGTACTGTGCCAAAGTACACAATATTTTGATAAGTTCTTGATCCATATTGAATGCTCTAATGTCATTAAAATACTACAGCACTTCTGGTGCAGAAACAATACATAAAAATAATGTTATGACAACTGTCATATTTCATTCTCAAATATTTATGTGATTTGGACAATGTATTTATATGTTTTTATAAACTGCCATAAATACATTCAAACTGACTATTATTGTATTAATGTAATTACTTTCCAGTCTTGTTCGTGTAAAACAACTCATTCTGTGTTGTTCATTCATTGGCTTTCTTTGTTATTCAAAAGGGTATTCTAGAATAGTATTTTATGAGATTTATCTGACTTACTTGATGCTAATCTTTATTTTACATTCCTCAAAATACTATTTTAGAATGGTAACTGATATGTTTGAAATGTTTTATTTTTTCAGGATAGTAATGGTTTCCACAAAGACAGTGTTGATTGTGTAGCCTCGCAGTCTTATCATTTAAAAGAAGGAAGTTCTCAAGGTATTGCTTTATAATTTCAATACCTATCTAAGCAGTTTCATTAGTTTCTTATCTTCATAGTTTAAGGTTATTCTAGTATTATAAAAAAAAATTTAAGAAAAAGTTCCATTTAATGACCTTTAACAAGAATATTGTACAGTAGTTCTTAATTTCAAAAGTAAATATTAAAACAAATTCATAATTATTGATGTTTGTGTGTCACGTGGTATGTTGAATGCAGCTTTGGTTCACATTAGATGTATTGGACATCTAAATACAAAGTATATAGTTTCTTAAGAATTAGAAACTCAGATTACTGATATTGCCAAGCTAGAATATGAAATATGAATCTCCTTTCTTTTCTATTTGCTGAGATATCACTATATTTAGTAAATCAAACACAGTGGCCCCACCAACCTTTTCCATATTTGGAAGTACTTCCTTACATACAAAAGCTTCACTCTATCATGGCTTTATAACCAACCAAAAGCTCAGAATTTCCCCGTACATGGCTTTTTTTTTGTCTCAAATCTCAGAAGGAAAGGGTAAGTAAAAATGTTGTTCAAAAAAAATATTTTTAGACCCAAATACAGTTTAGTTAGTAACCCTGATAAAATCTGCTACATTGATAAAGTAATTTATAATTTTTTTGTTATTTCAAAATGCCTATAAAAAATTATTTTGTTTTATATCTTCCATGTGCAAAATTTGGGAATGCTTAGCATGCAAGGTACACCTTGCCAGAAATGGCAAGCAAGTAGAAAAGTCATTACAATTGTAAGTAGTAGAGATCATTGTTTTGTATATTTTTTATTTACTGTTCCAATTTTTAAGAAAAATACCTGAATTTGAACAACTTATTTGTAAATAGTAATAATATATATATATATATATATAT
>NW_013667007.1:221702-222585 GCF_000517525.1 Limulus polyphemus | reverse complement strand
TAGTAATAATATATATATATATATATATATATATATATATACATATGTAATGTATTATAACCAAAATGTGACTATTTTACAAAATACTGTTCCATTAGCACAAAGCCAAGACAGGCCACTTTGTAGAGGCCAGTTTTATATTATTGGATATGGTAACATGAGTGCATGTGTCATTGCAACTTCTGTAATGTTAGTCAGACCTGGCTGAAAGGTCAATTAAATAAAAAATAATAAATATATAAAGATGTATAATGTTATGAGATTTAAGCTATTTAGACTAAACATTTGGGGTTTCTTGTTATAATTTGTAGTCATTCTAGAATGTAAAAAGTGTAATTTATATCTGTTTCCTAATTTTTTATGATGGTTATGAGGTCTGTCAAATTGACCAAACCCATACAGCAATACAATTGTAAAAAAAACATTTGATAATATAATGTATAAAATATATATAATATTAGAAGTTATAGTATAAAAACTATAACAAGCACAAAATGGTTATGAGGTCGGTCCCTTCGACCAATCCCATAATAAGAGAGTTAATATACAATTGTAATTTAGATTGGCAAATATGTTAAGCTCTTAACTCATTACTGTTCTGTAATAGTAGTCTGCCACATAGTTTCTTCTGTCACTCGCTTTACAGATGTTGTGTAATAGTAGTCTATCACATAGTTTCTGCTGTCACTAGCTTGGTGAACATTGTTTTACAATAGTAGTCTATCACAGTTTATGACATTTTCTAACAGTAGTCTAACACACAGTTTGTGCTATCACTAACCTTATGATATTTTCTAATAGTAGTCTAAGACATAGCTATGGAAGAGAGAATACTTTGGAAAGATAAACTATTATACTATTATAGATTTTTGAATATTATTTA
>NW_013667007.1:214589-221470 GCF_000517525.1 Limulus polyphemus | reverse complement strand
TCCAGACAAAATGCCAATACTCGAGAGTGAGGTACTGGAGACCAAAATGCTGGTAGTTGAGTGTTCTAATGAATGGCAAATGCATTGATCATCAGTGTCCTGAAACAAAAGCAAATCCTTCGATGAAGCATCCATTCTGTCAGGAGAATCTGGTTGGGTCAAGACAATTGATCTGCCACCAAATTCATCATCCCCGGAACATGGCAAGCTAGTAGGATATGATATGATGGGAGTGGGCCCAATATAGAAGATCCAATGTTCAAAAAGGAAAGAGATCTGGACTGAGTGCCCCTTTGTTGGGAATTATTGGAGTGAAAGATGACAACTTTGCCCCTCAGTAATTCCAGACCTTGTGACATTGCCCTTTGAACAGCAAGAAGTTCTAAGAAATTGATGTGGAGGAAGCCTTGTTTTTATGACATTTTCTAACAGTAGTCTAACACACAGTTTGTGCTATCACTAACCTTATGATATTTTCTAATAGTAGTCTAAGACATAGCTATGGAAGAGAGAATACTTTGGAAAGATAAACTGTTATACTATTATAGATTTTTGAATATTATTTAATATTAATATTATTATTTGTAGTGATTTGGATTACATAACAAAAGATTGACTAGGTTTAGTAAGATTGGTAAATATAAATAGTTGGGTTAAATAGTTTTAACTTAGAGCTTAATGGTATAATCTGTACTACAATGTTGGATTAGACTTAGGACGTGTAATTGTACTTTTAGGCTTAGCTGTAATTCTTCTTAATGATGAATTGTAGAACAGGTTAAATATATTGTTTTATTAAACAAATATAATCTAAAGACTAGTTAATTGTCTCTTCATGTTTTAAATATTATCTTGTTTACTTGAGTTTAGTTTAGATCGATTAGCATAAATTCAGCTTATAGGGTTATAAATCAGACTAAATACATTGTGTTATTACTATTCATATTATTATTGCCTAAACATCAAATAAAGTAAAGACTACTTATTTGTCACTGCTGTAAAATTAAAGATAAACTTAATTAATTTAGTGTGAACATAAAGTAGTGATAAAAAACTAACATATTTGATTATAAAATGTTAGGTTTAACTATAACATTGTTGGCAATTGGCTACTGGTACTTACATTTAGTATTTATTTCTAGGCTACAAAAACAATGGTTAATTAAGACTAGTGTTGGACTTAATCATTCACAGTTTGTGAGATGTGTTGGTTGCAATGAGTGGGTTTTATTTGGGAACTCTGGACTGTTATGTATTTTTAAGGAAGCTAGTAGTGAATGCAGGGAGAGGTAAGTTAGTGGAGTTAATTAATAAGTACAAGGAGTTGATAAAGGCATTTAAAGAAAAAGGACATAACTTAATTGTGTCAGGATACCGCCGAGAATTAATTGTGTGGATGAAATTATGAATGGGTCACAAGGGCTAAATACTAGGCTAAGGTTAATATTTAAGGGTGAGCAGATAGACTTGTGGGATCAGTTCAATGGGAGAAGAGAGCTTTTGGAATGGATGGATTACACTTAAATGGGGAAGGGAAGTTTTAAACTAGGACTAGACAGTGTTGAGGGCCAGGATAATCTAAGTGGAAAAAAAAATTAAATTAAAGATTAAATTTTAGCATAAGAAATAAGTATACAAGTAGTTCTAAGGATAGGCTTAATTTTTACTATTGTAATGCTAGAAGTATAAGAAATATAATAGGTGACTTTAGGGCACTGATAAGAATGGAGGATTTTGATATAATGAGAATAACTGAAACATTGTTAAGTGTAGACAATTTTGATAACAGAAATTTTTTGAAATACAGGGTTATTTAATAGAGATAGAGTGCTAAATAGAAGGGGAGGAGTGGTTTTATGAAAATGTGAATTACATCTCTTTGAAGTTGAGGGTATCAAATATAATAGCAAGGAGGTTGAATCCATTAGCAGATATAATGAGAAAAGGTTTAAGTGGAAACTTTTTTCAGACTACCAGATTATACTGATGGAGCTAGTGAGAATCTTTACAGTGAGATTAAGATTTCAGCTGTTAATGAGGTCATATTTATGGGTGATTTTAATTTGTGGCATATAAATTGGGAAATATTAGGGTCAAAAGGAGAAAGGTTTTTTAGAAACTGTTCAAGATGGTTTTCTTCACCAATTGGTCATGGAAACTACTGGGAACAAAGCTATTTTAGATTTATTGTTAACTTCTAATATATAAATGTTTGAAAAGGTGAAAATTGGGGAACATCTGGGTGCAAGTGATCATTGCTCTATTAGGTTTGATGTTTTGCTGCAAATGGAGATCAGGAATAATGATATTTTGATCACAAATTTCAAAAAAGCAAATTTTATAGGGATACAACAAGAATTATCTGTTGTGAACTGAAAGCTAAGTTATTTGGAGACACTGATCAAACTTTGAAAATTCTTAAAGATAAATTTTTAAATATTCGAGATAAACATATTCCTTATAGAAGGAAAATGGTAGCTGCAAGTAAAAAAACCAGTTTGGCTCACAAAGAGGTTAAGAGATAAAATTAAAGAAAAGCATAATAGATTTAAGAAATTTAAATTGACTGGTATGATGGGAGACTTAGAAGATCAAGAAAGTTGGTCAAATAGGAAATTGGGACATAAAAAAATATGTAGGAAAAATGGTTGCCTGAAAATGTAAAACAGTACAGTAACGATTTCTTTAAATACATTAAAATTTTATTTACCTTATTTTTTCTTCAGTTTTTACTAATGAAGATTTAAGCAACATTCCTCATCTTGAACAGCTGATAGATGGAAAAAAGACCAAACAAGATTATCACAATTAACTAAGCTTGTTAAAAAGAAATTGGGAAGTTTAAAGAATCATAATGCTTCTGGGCCAGATAATATTTCCTTAAGGGTTTTGTAGAGGTTAAGGATTGGATATTTAAGCCACTTGCTAATATTTTTTTGTCAGTTATTGAATAGTGTGCAGGTGCCAGAGGATTGGAAGTTAGCTAATGTAACTCCTCTTTTCAAGGGAGGTGATAAAATATTGTCCCAGTAATTATACACCCATTAGTCTTATATCAGTTGTGGGAAACGTTTTGGAAAGTCTGATAAAAGATATGTTGCAAAGTCATTTAACAAAGTTAAAGATTTTGTTGGATAGTGAGTATGGTTTTACGAGGTGAAAATATTTCCTTGCAAATCTTTTTACACTCTTTGAAACGATTACTACATATGTAGATGAGGGTAAGGGTGTAGATTTGGTATATCTGGATTTTGAGAAAGCCTTTGACAAGATGCCACATCAAATGCTTTTAAAAAAATTATATCTTTAGGTGTAGGGGATAAGTTAGCTAATTGTATAGAAGAATGGCTGGATGGAAGAAAACAGAGGATTGTTATAAATGGAGTTCAGTCAAACTGGATTAATGTCACAAGTGAGGTAGCTCACGGCTCAATCTTAGGACCTTTTCTCTTCTTGATTTACACCAATGACATATATGAAAGAATTGTCATTAAATTACTTAAATTTGCTGATGATATTAAGGTCTTGGGTGGTGCTGGCTGTGTAGTGGATGGTGCTGATTTAGCTTATTTACTGAGTTGGGCAAATATTATGGCAGATGGGTTTTAATTATAATAAATAGAAGATAATGTATGTGGGTTATCATAACTTAAAGTATAAGTATAATTCCAAAACATACATACCTCCTCTCATGCAAGCAGCTATTACTTGACTGCCAGGGTTTCTTTTTCCTTTGCCCATCTAAACATTTGTCAGGTTTTTCTCGCTTGCTCCAGTCTTTTATTCCCCACTTAATTGCCCTTGCCAATATCTGTCTTGTGACATTCTTCACCTACATCAATGCTCCCTCTGTCCTGGTACTGTATATAACCACCTCCTTCAGATAATAATGTGACTTTTTCTCGACAAAGCATTCACCCACAGATTTCTCTGTAGTACAACTGTTGGAGGTACTTTGAACTTTCTTCATGTTACCTATTTGATTTTTGTACAAAAAAGAAAAACTTTTTGTTCAGCAAGCCTATATACAGCATGAATTAACAGATTAATGTATCCAGCACGAAGTATCCTATCTCACCTCTGATATCTAGCATTGATCAAGAATCGGGGAGGGGGGTCCTCTTGGTCGAGGCTGTCTGTTACCTTATCCATAGTGAAATGGGGACATTGGTCCAGTGGTATTTCTCTGAGGGGCTCCGAGACTGCACTTGCGGGCAATCCTTGACATTCTGGAGAGAATTTAAATTCATTTTTTCCAGCACCTTCCTTTATTCTGTCAGCTTCTCATAAGACCAATTTGCATCAGCTGCCTTCGGCTCCTTTTCTTCAGTTTGTAAATCGAGTGTGTGATGTTTGGGGTCTTTATCTGGTTGCTTTTGAGTTTGTGAGGTCCTTGATGCCAGAAAGGTCTGAGGGTGAGTACTTAGTTCTTCCTCCATCCCCTGATATTGCAGTTCATGCAGAGGGTTACTGCTCAGTTACTTGAAGGGACAGCTATGCCTTGTTTGCCACGTTTGTCAGAAAAACATGCTTTAGTTTACCACCACCAGTTGAAAGCATATTTAGAATCTCAAATAATAGACTCTCTCCTCAAAATGTGGGGTTCCAGAATGGAGTCTGTGGTCAACCTAAATAGATCACAATTTTCTAGGATTTGACTGATCCTAACTACAGTGCTGAGATATTTAACATCCCTACACCTCTTTTTTAGAAGCTTCTCAGCAATCACCACATCAATTTGATTACAAGCTGGGACTATTGTTAGCATCCACCTTGATCGATTGTCAGCTTCTGCACTTTCCCTAGTCTCTTAGCTGGTATGTTATTTGGATTTGTTTGGGTAGAGATGCCTTGTTGGAGGGCATTCATCTACCTGCTGCCACCTTCCATGAGTTATGTGAGGCCCCCTTTCTCTGACCATTGATTTTTGTGGGCATTCCAGAATTTTTTGAATCAAGGGTTCACATTGCCCATCTGCATTCATCCGTGTCATCATTGGCTTCTCCACTTTTCACGGCTCCTACAGGGGGGTCATAATTTTGCCCCTATTCGAGTGTCCCAACCCCGACATTAGCCCTTTGGTCCATTAGGTACCCAGAATAGATTCTACCCATATCTTTGAGTTTCCTCCACTTGGTCAGAATGCTGTTGCCAGCAGGTGGTGACTACCAATGCCTTTGGGGCCTGTGGGGGCTCGAGAATTTCTGGATTTGTGGAAAATCTTTATCATGGATCCATGAGTACTACAGGTCCTTGTGTCAGTATTAATCATTCAGTTCACATCACTATCATTAACCCCCAACCTGTAGTGTTTCCACCTCCTGCAGATACTTGGATTTTGGAACTTTGTTCCACAGCTATCAGAGATTTGTTGGTCAAGGGGGCAATTGAGAGAGCTGTTTCAGTTCCTCCAGGGTTTTTCCCATCTGTTTGTTATGCTCATGAAGACAGGAGATTGGTGTCTGGTCATCAACCTTTCTCATTTAAATCAATTCCTAGATCCTCCCAAGTTCACAATGGAGTCATTCCTCACTCTGAATTGGCATTTTTCACCAGGACTGTGGATGACCAAGCTTAATGTCACCAACACCCATCTGCATGTTCCCATAGCAGAATTGTCCACCCACTATCTGCATTTTGTGCACAAGGGTCAGGTGCTGCAGTTCAGGGCTCTGTCCTTTGGACTAGCATCAGCACCATATGCATTCTGTCGAATCTTACAAACGTTTTTTGTCAACTCCATTCCCTGGGCCTGTGAACACACACCATTACATTGACAACTGGTTACTGCTGGCATCATCTCATCAGTTAGCAGAACTCACACCCAGATACTGTTTTCCGAAGCAATTATAGCAGGAATTCTTATCAGAGCTGAGAAATCTGTTCTCACTCCAACACAATATATCATCCATCTGGGTGTCTTTTTTTTTTTCAACACATATCTCAGTCTGGCTCTATGCTATGGAAGAGGCAGTCCAACTCTTACTTCTCCTTCTCCCTAGGCATGGATGGTTCTTTCTGTTTTGGGATGTGGGCATCACTCAAAATCATGAACAGCGATCCACTGGATTCCCCAGAGTCCATTTTCAGGATCAACATCTTTGATCTCAAGTTGTGGTTAGATTGGAACAATACTACAATAGGTGTTCCTCTGCCACCACCACCTCATCCAGAGATCCATCTTTTCACAAATGCCTCACTTCAAAGATAGGGTGCATATCTTGATGGTTATGAATTCCAGGGCCTATGGACAGATGCTGTGATAGACTACTATTGTAAAACAATGTTCACCAAGCTAGTGACAGCAGAAACTATGTGGTAGACTACTATTATACAACATCTGTAAAGCTAGTGACAGCAGAAACTATGTGGTAGACTACTATTACACAACATCTGTAAAGCTAGTGACAGCAGAAACTATGTGGTAGACTACTATTACACAACATCTGTAAAGCTAGTGACAGCAGAAACTATGTGGTAGACTACTATTACACAACATCTGTAAAGCTAGTGACAGCAGATACTATGTGGTAGACTACTATTATACAACATCTGTAAAGCTAGTGACAGAAGAAACTATGTGATAGACTACTATTATACATCTGTAAAGCTAGTGACAGCAGAAACTATGTGATAGACTACTATTACACAACATCTGTAAAGCTAGTGACAGCAGAAACTATGTGATAGACTACTATTACACATCTGTAAAGCTAGTGACAGCAGAAACTATGTGGTAGACTACTATTACACAACATCTGTAAAGCTAGTGACAGCAGAAACTATGTGATAGACTACTATTACACAACATCTGTAAAGCTAGTGACAGAAGAAACTATGTGGTAGACTACTATTACACAACATCTGTAAAGCTAGTGACA
>NW_013667007.1:210898-213737 GCF_000517525.1 Limulus polyphemus | reverse complement strand
TCACTCTCGAGTATTGGCATTTTGTCTGGACTGGATTGCCCCTATATTCATACCCACTGATACGTCTGTTACCCAGTGTCCTAGCAATGATTCATTCGACTCCTTGTCACATTCTGTTGGTAGCACCAGATTGGCTGGCTCAACCTTGGTTTCAGCTTTTGCAGAAGCCTGAAGGTTATGCGGTCCTTCACATGGTATCGAGGTTTAACTTCTAAGGTTGCCTTGAACCTGCCACAGTATCAGCATTGTCCCACAATGGACATTTATCAACAGAAATGTCACACATATCGACAATAGTGTATTGCAAGGAGGTTGAATTCTATATAAGGTGGCCTTATCAGCTACCTTTAGATACTCAAAGAGGAAATTCTTTGAGTCCCCATGCTCTCTGGCCTCTTCAAGTCATTTCTGGTCCTTTGTCCCAAACAACCATTTCAATTAGCTAACTGGGATATACAGGTGGTTTTACATGCTCTTTCTTGACATGTGTTTGAGACCTTAGCCTCATGTACCATGTATCACCTTTCCATTAAGGTTTATTTTTTTGTTACTGCTGGCCTGCAGATGTCACTGGTCCAAGTTGTTTGTGTTGTACTTGCATGGGACACTTTATCATTTTACCTATGTCTATCTATACCCAGACAGGTCCTTCTTATTTAGGACACTGGCAGCCAGGGAAGGGGATAAATCCTTTTCATCGATTCATCTGACTGCTATTTGTCACCTCTATGATTGGTTGAATACCAATTGTTTGTTATGTCCAGTGAGGGACTTGAAGTGTTATGTTGCCCGCATTAAAGCTTTTAGAGGTGCTAGACAAAGGCTTTTTATTCATTGTGACCCTTCAGTTTCCTGGGATTTATCTCTGGTTACCTTGATGGAGTGAATATGAAAATTTATCCACATTGCTTATTCTGGGTTCTCTTTGGAGGTGAGGAGACTTCTGCGAGTCACATCTCATCAGATTCATCACATTTTTGTGTCCTTAGTGGGCCAGTTGAATTGCCTGCTGGAGGACATTGTGTGGGCTGGTATGTAGATCTCCTTCAATACTTTACTTGCATGATCTGGTAATATCTTCCTCTGAGGGTTTTTGACCACCTCCTGTAGCGATATTAACCACATCTACTAGATTATAAAAGAGGTATTTTCATTACTAATCTTGTCTCTTCTTTCCAGGGTGGGTCCCTTACCTCTTTTTCACAGGATCCCACTTTGTGGCGAGTGTTGCCCAGTCAGGTGTGCTTTTATCAAACCAAATCCACACTAGCAACCACTAACACAATATACTTTATCTAGGTTGCAACTGGCTCTGTAGAAATAATGTGTTCCATAAGACCACCTAGAGCCAGACTGAGTAGTATTACTGTACTATGCTGGACTGCCACTCATAGATTATCATGAATAAAGCATAAGGGAATCCTACCCATCCCTGCCAATTAGTGGATTGCATAAATCAGAGTCAGTTTGCTTTTAAAAATTTAGAGAACTTGGTTCACCTATTGTACTGTTTCCAGAGCATTGTTCCTCAGGACTCCCCAACATGCATTGACCCCCCCTTCCCTGTATTCTACTAATGGAGCTAAAGTCCTTACCACTCCTGGTTTCAAATCACTGGGGTGGTGGACAGAGGTTATTCCTCCAGAGTTATTGACTGACTTACCTCCACTCTTGGGGAAGAGGACAAAGTTGGGGACTCTGGATGTTTTTTTCCCAGATGTCCGTAGGAGCGGCACCAGCCTACATTGGAGCCTACTCGTAATACCTGATCAAATTTGATGATCAGCTATCCAGTTGGGTTGAGTGTGGCCTTTCTTTTTGATCGGTATTGGTTCAGTACATTGCTCATGGAAGAGGGTCCATTGTCTCCTCATAGCTCTTAATTCAGAGTGATCCCATCCTGGGTCCTTGTTGAGTATAGTTTGTTCCATGTCCTTCCCATAATTCTGGGGGTAAGTGGAATTTTGCCCACACGGTTGGGAAGTGAGGAGGAGTGTTCATAATTCCATACTGGATGAGTTCTCTTTCCTCAGGTTGAGTATGGCATACAGGATCCCGTTATTCTGAACCTGGTTTGTTGCCTTTCGGACTTCTTCAGGTTAAGGAGAAGGTTTGTCCACATGGGTGTTGCTTACATTCTTGTTGTGATTCAGGTGACTTGGAATGCATCACTCTATAGCTACAGATTGGGTTCCACTCGCAAATATATATATATATTGCAGTCCAAATGCCCTAGCCACCAACATTTGATTTGGGGGCCATGGCCCTATAATTCCAACCCCGAGCGGTGGGATCTTGACTATCTGTTTGGACCTTAGCCAATGGTAATGACAGATCATGTCAAATATCACCCGCATTGCATGATTTAGCTACCGGGTGAAGGGCGTACCTGTTCTGGATGTAGTGGGGTTTCCCCAATAGGGTGCTAATCTTCTATTTCTTTTGGCATGCCACGATCTATGCTGATGCAGTCTGTATGGATAATGCCCTAACCATCCCCTCTGCCTTATCAATGTGGGATTCTTGCTGAAGATGACTCCTGCTTTGCCAAAATTTATATTTGTGTCCCCTAGTCCTACTGTTCTCATTGTTAAATATAAAAAGGGTGATACCTCAACACTATCAATTCCATTTACAATCTTAAACACCTAACTCTTCTTTTTTTCAAGAGAAAACAATTTGAGAGATTTTAGCCTCTTGTCTTATGACAACCCCTCCATCCCAGGCACCATTCTAGTAACCCTTCTCTTAACCCTTTCCAACAATTCAATGTCCTTCCTAAGGTAAGGAGCCCAAGACTGAACACAATATTCCAAATATGGCCTAACCAGTGACATGT
>NW_013667007.1:205859-210766 GCF_000517525.1 Limulus polyphemus | reverse complement strand
CTCTACTTTCTTCCATCCAGCCACTCTTCTATCCAATTTGCTAACTTATCCCCCACATCTATAGAAATATTTTTGTACAAGCTTTTTATGTGGCACCTTGTCGAATGCTTTCTGAAAATCCAGATACACCAAATCTACACCCTTACCCTCATCTACATAAACAGTAATCTTTTCAAAGAATGTATTGTGGAATATCACCTGCATGCTAGCTATATACTCGTAATATTGTATTGCATTACCTATACTAGCTGGGAGTACCCTTTAAGGGAAGAAAAACTGTATAAAAGACAATGTTAGATAATGTCCTTCTTTCTTTTGTTATTAAATCCCTAATGACTTCATTTGATGCTGATTGCATACCCTGCTTTGAGAAAGGTAATAATTGACACACTTAACTCTTTCACCAGAGGTACGCTTTTGTGCATATGTCACGATATTTTAAGAGTTACATTGAAAATTTAATTAAACTACTTTATTATCAAGGTATATGAATAAACTTGGCATTGAAACATAGTTAATAAATCAGATTTTTATATTAAAAGTTTTAAATTCTTAATTTTATAAGGAAATATTTACAAAAATCCTCTATCTCACCCTAGTATGAGAATTGTGACATTTGCTCTCTTGGTCTCCTCTCTTCTTTCTCAGTTATTTACCATGTCTCTCAGAAGTATATAATTTAGCGTGAATTACTCATTATAATGTATTTATTAATCAGGTAAGGCAAAATTTTTATACCCTTCACTCTTATTTGTTTGTAAAACCATAAAATAGAAAATCAAACCACTCTTGCCACGCTCACCTATCATGTCTTCTCTTTCACAAATTGCTAATAGTTCTTTGTGATGTTTAATACTGTATTATTTATAACCAGTAGAAAGTCAAAATTTTAATCTATCATATGACATTTTATATTTCATTGTTTTCTGTACAAAGAATAGTCTATTTTGCTTCCAATTCAAACTTTATTCCCACATGGAATGAACTTAACTGAATTTTTAATGGCTCTTATCACATAGTTAGAAAGCCAGAAAAATTATGATTGATGTAGAACATTTTCTGCTTTTACATGTGATTTTTCTGTTTTCTTAGGTGCAGTATTTAATCAAATAAAAAATTTAGTATAGTAGTACCCATTAGTATAAAAAATTTGGGTTAAGTTTCATTGATAGTTGACAGCAAAAAAAAAGAAAGACAACCTAATTAAGCACTATATTTCCTGTTTTTCATCTGTATCCTTTATTTATTATAATAAAAGCTAAAATTTAAAAATTGGAAATGTACTAGGTTAGATTAGGTAAGATAAAGAATAATAATAGATATGTTTCATGAGTTACTCTGATGAGCAGCTAATGTATTATGTAATTCTGTGGGGGGTAACATGAGCTACACACTTGCGGTGTGGTTTACAACTATTGTGACAGGATTATTAGTAAGACATGGTTCAAAAGGCAGTAAAATAATGAAATTTAAATAGAAATAGATGTATACTTTTACAGGCCTTAGGCTATAATAGGATAAACATACGTGGTTTCCTGTTACAATTTCAAGTAATTCTAAAAAGAAAAAAGTGGTAATTTAGGTTTATTTTACTTTTTTTTTATTGTGCTTATGAAGTTGCTCGAATTGATTGACCCTGTATAGAATAAGGGCAGAAAAAATAATAGATAAGATATAAAGTCTTCCTGAAAAAAACATGTATATATTTTTATAATGTTTTAGAGATTATGCAAATAAAATTTCACAATTTTCAGATGAAGAAAAGTGTTTTTAGTCTTAACATGAAAATGACTTTGCACTGGGAACAGTCAACAATTTGATTCCATGCATTGCCTCTACATGCTTGTAATATTGTAGTGCATTACCTGTATGCTAGCCATATACTGGTAATATTGTGGTGCATTAACTGTATGCTAACCATATACTGGTAATTCCAAAACATACCTCTGCTGCCATCTTAGCTTGTTCTCAATGTTGGCCTTGCCTCTCTAAGCATTGGTTTCGCATGCTCCAGTCTTTCATACTCCACTTAAATGTCTTTGGCAATATCTAAGTTGCAAATCCCTCTACCTGTGTCAATGTGCCTTTTATCCTGACACTGTGTATAAGCACCTCACTCAGATAATGTAATCACTTTTTCTTGACAAAACTTTGGTCACAGTTTTGTCTGATGAAGTGCTGTGGTTCGTTCCCTTATGGATTGTGATTTTCGCATTGCCATGTGGACTTCTGTATAATTATAATTTCCTTTTAAAAAAATTGGATGTTATGTTTTTGGGTATTAATTCCTGTATTACCATTGTCAGCACGGCGGTTAATCTGACCTCCCTTATTCCTCCTTTGTTATCTAGCGTCTCTCTATGGTCAGCGGGAGGGAGTCACTCTCAGTTAAGGCTGTCCCTGTTTTGATCTGTTGGGAGATGGAAACATACATCTGGCCCAGGAGTGTTTTTCTCCTGGGGCCCCTGAACTTGCCTTTTTTGTTGATACTGGTTATATTCTGGGGAGAATTTGGACTCTGATGCCTTTCTTTACTAAGTCAGCTTCTCATGAGTCGATTTGGATCAACTATCTCCTACTCCTTTTCTTCAATTAGTCAGTTGGGTTATAGGATTTTGGGGCTTTTCTCTGTGACCTTTGAGTCTACTCTTCCCTTGATGGTTGAACGGTCAGGGGGGGGTATTTAGTTTTCTCTTCTTCACCTGATATTCCCGGCTCATGCTGAGAAGTTTACTGTTTTATTAATTGACTGGATAGATGTACCTTGTACACTTGTTTGTATGTTTGCATGCTTTGGCTTTCCACCTCCAGGGGGACATATTTTTTCAGTTCCACAGACTTAAGTTATTTAATTTTGGATATGTGGGGTTCCAGTTTGGTTCATGTGATCACTTTGAACCAATCACTTTTTTTTTTTTATTTGTTTGCTCTCACTCTTCCTCTGTAATGTTTCTTCCCCTGAAAATTGTTGTCAGCCTATCAATGATCCACACATTAATTTGCAGACGAATGGGGTTTCCTACTGACTTCTACCTTGTTCAGATTGCCTGCTTCTGTTCCCTCTGTAGAGATACCTTGGTGAAGGGACATTGTCCACCTGCTGTAATCTCTGGGTGTTACATGTGGCTTCTTTATATCATCATTTCCTGTTTGTGGGTTTCCCAGAGGAGTTTGTACTGCAAATTGCTGTCACTCATTTGCTTTGTTGTTGTCGTTCTCTCAGCTTTCTCTGGCTCTAGCAACTGAATAGACTCAGACTTTAGTTTCAGGGCCAAACAGTGCCAACGGTGTCAGTATCAACCTAGGTGGGAAGGAGGTCAGTTAGAGTGAGGTTACAACTATTGATGGACACCTAGTATTGCTTCACTACAGATACATGGGCACTTCAGGTTCTGGTATTGATGTTGGTCTTTCTATCCATTCTCCACCTCCATTATCTTCTTACCCTGTGATATTTCCACCTCCACCTGACCAGTGGGGTGTGAATTTTCATTTCACGGCTATCAGAGTTACTGATCACGGGGGTGGTAGTGACAGTTTGATCCCATTCTTCCGATATTTTATTCATGCTTACTTGTGCCTGAGATAAGGGGAGATTCATGGATGACCATTGTTCTTTCTCATCTGAACCCATTCTTTGTTTCTCCCTGGTCCACAATGGAGTCCTTTCTCAATGTACATTGGCATTCTTCACCAGGTGAGTGGATGCCCAAGTTTGTGGTTACTGAGGCAGTTCTCCTCATTCTCATTGTGAATTCATCTTCCCTTTAGCTACGTTTTGTATATAGGGATCAGGTTCTGTAGTTCATGGGTCTAGTCTTTGGTCTAGCGTCAGCACCATATGTCTTCTGCTGGGTTGTACAAGTTTTCACCATGTTTTATGCCTGGCTCAGCCATCTCTCATCCAGCTCCAGGCTATGTACATTACCCACACACTATATTCATGTAATGTTGTAGTACATTACCCAAACTCTATATTCTTGTAATGTTGTAGTACATTACCCAAACTCTATATTCTTGTAATGTTGTAGTACATTACCCACACACTATATTCTTGTAATGTTGTAGTACATTACCCAAACTCTATATTCTTGTAATGTTGTAGTACATTACCCACACACTATATTCTTGTAATGTTGTAGTACATTACCCACACACTATATTCTTGTAATGTTGTAGTACATTACCCACACACTATATTCTTGTAATGTTGTAGTACATTACCCACACACTATATTCTTGTACTGTTGTAGTACATTACCCACACTCTATATTCTTGTAATGTTGTAGTACATAACCCACACCTATATTCTTGTAATGTAGTAGTACATTACCCATGTTTATAAGCTAATGGTATCACTATAGAATACAATTAGTATTCATGATACAAATTTCTCAAAATATTTTATTTTTGTATCTTCAAACAAACACTGACCTAAAGTTCTTGAATAAAATATAGCCTTCTCTTTATTAAACAGTTTGTAGGTATTTTATTCTGAGTATTTTCTATCTAAATTAATTCAGAATTAATCTAAATCCTGGAATAATATTTATTCTTTGCTTATTTTTATCATGTAATGTAAGCACTGAATTTCCTAAAACTTACTATTTATTTAAGATAATTTTCCATACCTGTTTTTATAAATTGATTAGCACAACATATCTTTTTCAATCAGTCTCCAGGTGTCACCTTTATTTTACTTAAACACTTAAGTACAGTTTTAATTATACATATATTTATCCATTTCTAAAGTAAAATATCCCTAACGCCTTTTCACATACACTCTCGCCATTGGCTACATTGTACCAGAAATAAGATTATTACAACAGTACATAGAGAAATAGACTAAACATTTCCTGGAAAATAGGATGATCTTCATGACGTCACTAAACTCCATTTTTATATA
>NW_013667007.1:200939-204910 GCF_000517525.1 Limulus polyphemus | reverse complement strand
CTATCTAAATCTAATATTTTACCAGTGTAAATTGAACAGTGAAATATTGGTTTAATACTATTTGTGACCATCAGTGTGGGTGGAGACACTACATACTTTAAAAGTATGTGTTTGATCTAGTATAAAAAGATTCTTAAAATGTTTATGTGTTTTGGAGATGCAAATCACATCGTAACCCTGTCAGGTTTCAGAAGAATTTTGTTTAATTGACTGCTCTTGGTCTTTGATTGTGATATTTTTAAAGTAAAGGAGGTTTAGATCAATATGCTCTTTTAAAATAATGTTGTATTTTCAAAAGTTCAAGCTTTATTAACAGAACTGTCTTTCAGGATCTCTAGTTTTGTATTAGGTTTAGAAGTTTCTGTTTTTTTACTTGTCTAGCTTGCACGAAGAAGAGGAGTGACAACAGTGGAGTAAGCGATCTTGGTACTTACGGAAAGTTAGGCGACACAATATCAAAAGCATTAGGAAAACTAACTATGGGTAAACTTTCAAAGGTATACATTAAATTTCCATTCTCTACTTTTCAAGTTTTCCAAGCAGAGATTACAAAATTTATACTTTTTTTTTCATATTTTAAGATTAGAATAAAAAATTACTGTTCTAAAGGCTGCTGCAAAATAATAATAGTGTAGTTTGACAAAACAATCTGTGAATGTAATGTTGGACAGGTGACAGAGGTTCATGTAGATTGCTAATGGTACATTTCTTTATATTTAAGAACAACCAAATTTAAACTAGTGATCTTCAACTTGTTAGATATTTTCTTTGTCTAAAGTAGTAGATCCACAATTTGTTCTCATTTGCATTTTCTTTGTTAGCAAACAGGTAAGTTTGTGAAACCATAATTTTAACTAGCCCTACTGTAAATGTCACAGAATTAGAGCATTAAAAATATAATAATAAATTGTTCATTTGAGAATTTGGTTCTTGTGTAGTTTTGTTTATAGTTTTGTTTTAATTGCATATCTTACGTTGTTTTGTCATAGAAATTCCAGAAGATTTTATACGCATGTGATGAATAAAATATACATGTATATATGTAGTGTTAAGACACAAGGTTGGATGCTGTCCACTCACTTTATAAGAGTATATGCCATCCAACCACTATTTTCGTACTATTATCTTCACTATGTGTGTCTTGAATAGTAGTTTTTAGAAGGTTTAAATTTTGCTGTTTTATCTTTGTTGGATAACCCCATGCACTCCACTCACTAATTTTTCTAGGACTTTATATGAATGTAGGTTAATTATAATTTTTCCATTGAAAAAAATGTAACAAAGGTATCAATGTTTGAACAAAAGAATAAAAACAACAACACTTACAAACTGAAACTATGGGAGAGATTAAACTTTTGTAAAAGTAATTTAAAAATTTATAGTTTTTCCAAAGATAAGTTTCAGATTAAAATCAGTTTTCATGACTTTTTAAAACAGAAAGTCTTTAAAGAAAAACTAGCACTTACCCAGGAATACACCAGCACCTGGTAGACCTTACATAGTAACATTAGCATAGGTTTTTGTTTTTTAATATGAACTTCATGATTAATAACATGAACATGATAAATTGTGTTAGTAGTGTACTTTCATTGTTAATCATGTTACACATTTTGTCCAAATAAAGATATAACTTTTCGTACCACGTAAACTTCCAAAATAAAGAGAGATAGGAAAACATATAGTGACACAAATAATTACAATAATGTAACTACGTAATTGGTAAGAGAAAGTTGGGATTTGAGATGAACTTTTAAAATAAATATATTAATGAAATTATATTTAAGAATAACCTTTGTCATGCATTATATGTTGACAACAACGTGTAAATATCAGAGACATAGAACTTTTCCTTCTCTTCTAATTTGGACTGACGTTAACAAAACATTCTTTGTTTTTTGTGAGTGTACTGCAGCTAAACTTGAGTTCTGGTAACATATGATGACAGACTAGTCATCATATATGCAGATTTAGTAACTTAACATATTTGCTGCCACATAACAGATTAAGTATAAAACAAATTGAAAATTCAAGAGGTGCTGAGGGGCAGTCACAATGTCCCAAACTCGTATGCCAAGAGAGAAATTTGGCTTTGAAATATAATTGTCTGTGACCCACTGGTAGGGGAGCACATGGCATTGAATGTGTTAACTCTTTCACACCTGGATGGGTGTAGTCTGCCTCAAAATCAAAATTGCACTATTGAATTTGAAAAATTGTAGCAAATAAACTTAATAAAATTAAATACTTCAGAGTTAAAATTTATTCAATAACAAAATTTATTTATCTAATCACAAAGTTTGATTTCAACATTCTCCCAGAAAAATCATTATGGTTTGAGAATTTCCAGAATATATTTGTTGTTATTGTTGAGCATAAATATGATACTCATAAACCAATAACCTTGAACAACATAGCACTGATGTATCCTTATAAGTTATATACAAGTGCAGTTTAATGGATTTTACAGGCAATCACTGTTTCTCAACTCCCCTCCCCAGTGGGTAAGCAGTAAGCTTACAGACTTAGTGCCAAAATCTGGGGTTCACTTCGCTGCAGTAGACAGAAAGCAGATAGCTCATTGTATTATGATTTTGAAATATTGTAGGAAAATAAATGTTTTTTGTGGAACAAGATGAGATGGGCTTAGTTAATTTATTTTGCACTCAGCCATATGAAGTTTCGTTTTACTGACGAGACTGTATGTTAGGCCTTATTTTCATTAGGCCATAACAGCTGAAGTAACTGTTTGAATAGACAAAGAAAATCGCCGAAACAAAATGTAAAAACAAATAGATAAATGAATGTAAAATAAAAGTCAGCTTGTTTATAATTTTGGCATGGTAAAAAAAAGTAGTATTTATTTTATACTAGTTATTGTAAACTAGTGAAATCGTGTGCCTGTTTTTTTTAAAATTAAAACATTCGTAAAATTTACATTTCTATAAAATAAAAACTTTATATGAAAGTTTTTAAAAGAATGTAGGAAGACGTAAGAGTCAATAATTAAAATCTACAGCAAAGATAAACATTTTTAATCTTCTTAAAAAAAATGTATCGTGGTGAAATCTTTTTGGAACTTCAAAGCTTTGAAGTCCTACAAATATCAAGTTTAAGAATATGATATTTTATTTACAGAAACTACATAATCTGTAGGAAGTAATTCTGAAGTTTCAAACCATTTTATCTAGTAGTTTTTTTTTCGAATGCAATATAAAAAACCCTACAAAATATAAAGAAAAATGTGGCTTTCATATTTTTAGTGTGGCAGTTTATATATTTAATTTAATATACTGGTTGAATAAATAATGAAGATAGGTTTAATATATGTTTCACTTTTTTATAATCTATAAAACATCATAGAAAACGATTACAATGCTTATGACAACAGTTGTTTTTTTAAGGGGTTTTTTTTTCAGGATAATTTCTGATAATTTTCTTTCCTATTCCAGTTACGTCCTAAACCAGACCCAGGGGTGGCTCATGGACAGAAAAATAAAGGTATAAAGTAAAGTATGATTGTTATTGTTCTATAAAATAACATATTCTAAGCAACTGTTTTTAGTAAAATTCCATGTGTTGGATGATAACTCAGATATCTCACTTGAACTACTAATAATCTCTTGACGTTCTCTTTCTTGTGATAGAAATTGAGTCAAATCTTGGCATTTGTTAATTAATTAATTTACTCTTTGTGATATAGTGCAACTGTTTCAACTGTGATTTCCCTGATCTTACATGAATGTCTGAAAATTGTGAAGGATATGTTTTAATTCTTAGAACTGAAAATAGTAAGGCTACTGTTTCATTACTTCTGACTCTTATTAATGGGGAGGGGACTTTCCCAGGGAAGATTCTCATTTACCATTCATGGTGAGGGGACATCCCAGGGAAGACTCTCAGTTGTCATTTATGGTGAGGGGACATCCCAGGGAAGACTCTCAGTTGTCGTTTGTGGTGAGGGGACATACCAT
>NW_013667007.1:192584-200799 GCF_000517525.1 Limulus polyphemus | reverse complement strand
GCATCCCAGGGAAGACTCTCAGTTACCATTCATGGTGAGAGGGCATCCCAGGGAAGACTCTCAGTTACCATTCATGGTGAGAGGACATCCCAGGGAAGACTCTCCAGTTACCATCTCCTTTATTTTCATCCAGTGAAACTTAATTGAACACAGCCACTCTAAGGTGGTGGAACTATTGATGAGAGGAATCAATCTATAGATTGTTTGTTTTAAATCATATCCTTTCTATCTTGAATTATGAAGAATAACATATATCCATGCCCTAACTCTGATATTTACTGTCATTGATTTGTTAATTTTATCACCCTGTCTTTATGTTTCTTGGCAGGTGAATGATGATTCATGTGGCAGTGATCCCTCTTCTTTCATTCTGATAGAGATTGGCCATAGTTATTGTTATCTGATTCATGCTATGGTGGAGGCTGTAGAAGGCAAACTGTGTCTCATTCATCTTTTTCTCAGAGCACAATCCTGTCCTTTCAACCTAATAAATGTGTTAAAGCATTATCAGACACATTCTCCAGACAGGTACAGTAATCATCCCTAAAACTTCGACCGTATCCTCGTCCATGGACTCTAGGTGGCACAACAGTCTCAGAAAAAAGCCTGTAGTATTTTTAATAGACACCAGACTCTTACAAACTACACAACCTTTCAGAAGGTTCATTCTTGTGTTTGTCAGCTCAGACATGAAAGCCAGGAGTTTTAGATTAAATTCACTACTTAAATGTTCATTTCATTCCCTTTTCATCTTGCAACCCAAAGGGTACGACTTACAGGATATTGATTAATACCCTTTGAGATTTTTTCCCACAGATTGAACTTCTCCACCTGTACCCGTAACTTCTTTTCCATAAAGGTCAAAATAATTCCCTTTGTTTTCAAATTGATAGCTTTATGGATTACAACAGACTGCTCATTCTGTTGGATCTCAGAATTGCTTTGCATTGTTCCTTCAGCACATCTTTCAGGCCAGGTGATATCCATTATAAGATGCTACTTTGTCACTTCTGCTTCTCTTGGTCATCATCTGTTTGTTTTTTTAAAACCTAATCTGGCAGGATGAGACATTTCTTGATTTATGACATTGGGGTGGTTAATTCTCATCTTGTTTGGTTCCTCAATTCAAACAAACTCTTCTCCAATGCTCAATGTGGTTTTCACAGGCAGTGATCTACTGTGGATCACCTGATTTGTCTAGAAATATCAGTCAGAGAATCCTTTCTCAAAGAGTATCCTTGTTTCCTTCTTTTTTACTTTGAGAAGGCTTATTAACACTGCAAAAAGGTTTAGTATTTTATGCATCCTTCAATGCTATGGGTTGCTTGCCCATTTATATTCATTACATTTTAAGCAGAGAGAGAGAGGTTATTCCTGGTCCATATTGTATGAGTACTCTTTCACAAGCTTGTATTACATCTGGGCTATGTCTTAAGTGTTACACTTCTTAGCATAAAGATCAACGCTATTACTAAGCATCTTTCTCCAATTCTTGCAAACAAACTACACTGGTGACTTTCAGATTGCCTGTCCAGTCATCAAATATATGACACATTGAGTAGTAGCTCCAAACTGCTATCAGTAAAGCAAGTGAACCACTGCAACTGGTGTTAAACTATCATTTAGAACTGCATGCATATGTTTCTTCCAGTAAGAGGATTTACACCCTGATTCTCTAAGCTATGTGTTGAAGGTACACAAATTCCTGTGTTGGTTGTTGAAAAATTTGTAGGACTTCTAACAAAAAGCTGACTTTTATGTTACACATAAAGTCATGTATACAAGTCAGCCTTGTGTCCCCTTCTACCTCTTGCGGAGTTGCTAAGTATTCTGTGCTCTGGAATTATCATGCCCTTCTTCAATTTAACTATAACTACAAATTTTTCTCTCCATTGAAACTATTGATCCCTGTGCATCACCAGGGACTATGGCTCAGCTAGGGGTCTCTCTCTCTCTCTTCACTTCTCCAACCCAGAGTTTGTACACAGGCTTTAGAACCTCCATATTCACCATTTGCATTTTTTTTTTCAGTACACTGCATAACTCCAATCACTGTCAAAACAACCCATCAAGCAATGTTTCAGTGGGCTGTACTTTCTGGTAATAGATGGTCTGTTATCTCTTCTTTTGTATTCAGGCAAAGTTGAGTGAGTTAGTTCTAACAATCTGGTGATCAGCTCATCTCCTAATAGTGTATTACCACCCCTCAATGCAATCTTTTGTTGAGTGTCCTGAAAAATTCCCTCCAATTTCAGATTCCAAATTCATGTGAAATCGGGTGACTGTACGAGTTCTGCTACGCCTTGCTTCAGTTCTGTAGATGTTTATGGGATCCACTCTAATAATTTCTATGTTTCCTACTTGGTTGTATGCAATATTATTAGCTCTAGATTATATATGAAGAAATTTTATATTAATTGTAACATCTCCACTGATTTGCTTAGTTCCTTTTCTCTGGTCAACTTTTCATCAGCTGACACTGGTCTTGTCAAATTGTTGCTTATTTGTTATTTTGATTTTATGACGTCTGTTTGTGATGGGCAACAGCTTAACAAGCTTCTCCATATCAAACCTACTGTTGATGATTGGCCACTTAGTTTGCACAGTGATTGGTTGGAGGAAGTTGTACTAAGAAGGACATTGGTCATAGTTTTTTGACTCATCTTTTTCTCCTCCAATGTGGGATTACTGGGACATTCAAATCACAATTGTCCACATCGTACATGCATGTCTTTGCTATGACCTTAAGTGGCATCATTATTTTAGACATTTTTCACACTTGATGCCCTTTTGGCATTGCAAGTGATGACAGTGTCCGTATTTAGTTAATTACAGACCATTTGCTTTTATTTTACTCCTTTTTAATTTTTCAACCTGTCTTCAGAAAAAAAAGAAGATGTCATACATTCTATTCACTTATCATTTTTTTAAATATTTATTTGATTGTTTGGAGCAGATAGCTTTTGCTGTTTTGTGCCAAAAAAAACCTAAAAGAATCTCTTATTATTATAATAATATTATTATATTATCTTATTATTATAATATATTATTATAATTATTATTATAAGTTCTAATCTGTTTTATGTTAGGTTTTATTAGAAAATTCCCAATAACAGTGGTAAACAAGTGCATGCAATTACCACTGTGTCCATACAGTATAGTGACATTAAGATTGGTGTTTTTTTTGTTAACATAAATTATGTATGGTTGTGCCCCATAATGGTGGTAAACAAGTTTGCATACTGATAACCACTGTGCTTATGAAAGTTTGGTAGTTAGTTTGTTTTACAGAAAAAAAAGTTGGTACCTCTTGTATCTTTTGACACAGATGATGAATCAAAGAGTCGAGAAGGAACGCCAACTAGAAAAACTGAGGTCAACTTAAATACAGTAGATGATCAAAAACAGAAGAACTTACCCAGGGAGCAGTGGACCCAAGTCTAGCAATGCTGGTTACTAGGAAATTTCTAAAGGGCATTTTAAATGTGTGGATATGGACTTCCACAATGAACAATACTTAATTTTTTGCATTCTTGTTGTTGCTTGTTTTCTTTGAGAGTTATTTGAACTCATGTTTTTATATTTCACTTATTTGTATAGACTTATTTATTTTTCATGTAATAAGATGTAGACTTGTTGGTATTGGGTATAAGATT
The DNA here is from genome assembly GCF_000517525.1 of Limulus polyphemus. NCBI lineage: Eukaryota > Metazoa > Arthropoda > Merostomata > Xiphosura > Limulidae > Limulus > Limulus polyphemus. The sequence goes on along the minus strand of NW_013667007.1, from coordinate 197,143 downwards.
TACAGTAAATTAAGTGATTGGTAACTTTGTCATATTTGATATTATTTATAACCCAGCCTGTTTAAACTGACTACTCTTCATATGTCATTATTTCTTACATTTTATTTTCATCAGAGTATATCTGAAAGCACATTTAATGCATTGACTTTCATTTGTAAATATTTCTAATACATGTTTCAGAATTTAGTAGGTTTTGGTTTTAGTTTTGCTATAGATTATAAAATGTGTTTGATGTGTAAGAAGAGTATAACTTCACAGTCATTTAAACTTGGCATGTAATCAGCAGTAAGAAACCTGCTGATAGATTTTGGTCACAAACAAGGCTAAAGACATTATTCAATTTTTGTTTATAATGTTAGTAGTATTTTAATTCATAGTATTTAATCATTAAATATAAATCACTAACTCTTACTTCACACCTGTTAGTGAAGAGTATACTTATAAAGTGACTTGTTACACTGTAAACTTTTTTATTTCATATTTGCTTATTTTTCATGCCAACAGGACCCTAATTCTAACGTAAGGTACACTGTGTATAAACAAATTTTCAAAATAACAAAAATATGAATACTGTGCTAAATGATTTTATTACCCATTGTCTGTTGATTTTTTGTCTCCCTGACTGTAGAGCTTGCCTTGGCTTATAGAATCACAAACAGTCACTTACAGTTAAGGACACATTGACCTAATAATCAAACAGCACTATAATATTAGTTTTGCGTATGTGTGTAACAGTAATTTTATTGTCTTGGGTCTCCTGTTCAGATTTTCAGCTGATTGAAATTTCATCAGAAAATACTATTTTTTCTTGTTCTCTTTGGTTGTTAAGTTTATATTTAAATATTAAATGGTTGATTTCCTCACGTTTTATAGACGTTGGATGTGCAGTATATTGGCCAGTGGTTACATCAGATCTTACTATGCAAGCCATATTATTAGGCTTAAGATTTTGTTACTTTTAAGATTGCTTAATAATTTCCTGAGTTTTAATTGTCAGCATATTTAATTTTTAGGTTCTTTATTAGATGAAAGCTTTAGAAGAAGCATACAAAGCCCAACTGGTGTAGTGTAATGATCACCAGTCTGAAATGGTTATTATAAGTATAACTTTTATAATAGTTTTGAAAATGTGCTGTTACAGCATCCTAATGTGGATGTTTTTCTTCTTTGGTAAAAAAGACATTACACATCTTCCATGGTATAACAGACAATGCACATCTGTAGTATAACAAGCATTACACATTTTCTGTTGTATAACAGACATTACACATCTTCCATGGTATAACAGGCATTGCACATCTGTTGTATAACAGACATTACACATCTTCCATGGTATAACAGACATTACACATCTTCCATGGTATAACAGACATTACACATCTTCCATGGTACAACAGACAATGCACATCTGTAGTATAACAAGCATTACACATCTCCTGTGGTATAACAGGCATTACACATTTTCTGTTGTATAACAGACATTACACATCTTCCATGGTATAACAAGCATTACACATCTCCTGTGGTATAACAGGCATTGCACATTTTCTGTTGTATAACAGACATTGTACAGCTTCCGTGGTATAACAGACATTGCACATTTTCTGTGTTATATCAGGCATTGCACATTTTCTGTTGTATAACAGACATTGCACATTTGTGGTATAAAAGACACTGGCTTTGAAAACAAACGTGTATTGTTAAATACCTTTTTTGCGAGTACAAAGATTATGCATAACCTGAGTTTTCCTCAGGGAGAAAGTGTTATTTTGTAAAGAGAGTTCAGTACTTTCTCAATATAATCAAGAGTGTATGATAACGAAAAAGCAGAAGGTGTAATGGTGTACATGTGTAACTAGATTTTTGAGTCTCATGACCAACTGTATCAACTACAGTAGATGTTTGTTTTTAATATTTTTTATAACTCTGTAGGTTTTGCTGGTCATTACCTGATGCATAAGGAAAAAATGTTAGCTGTTTTGATTGGTCACATGTTTAAGTGGAAGGGGGAATTGTGCATGGGATGCATCGTAAAACAAACACTTATGGTTTCAATATATGTGTATATATATATAAGCCTTTAACTTTGTTTATATATAAATATATATATATATATATAAACAAAGTTAATATATATATATAAAATATATCTTAACTGTGGGTCTACACTTCTGTGGTAGTTTTGCATAAAATACATCTCGGCTAAAATCTTAATTTTATATAAAATATATCTTAACTGTGGGTCTACACTTCTGTAGTAGTTTTGCATAAAATACATCTCGGCTAAAATCTTAACAGTAGGAATTTTATAGAAAATATATCTTAACTGGGGTCTATAGTTCTGTAGGATTTTTCTGAAAGGCTCATCTTGGGTTGGAATATTCATAGATTATAGAGTTTGATATGAAAACTGTATCTTCACCATGGTTTAGAACATTTTTTATAAAACATTTCACATTTTTTGTGGTATAAAAGACTGTGGGTGGGTTAATGTCACTTGCTTTTTAAAACCTTTTTTATTTTTCTACTTTTGTTTGGTGCTAGATATGTTAACCTGTTGCATAAAAGTAATCACAGATCCAATCATTTTTATGTACATATAGTGTATACTCAGTTCTACTTAGGGCGAGGAGAGTGGTTTAAAATCCTGTCATTAAACATTTTTAAAAATATATTTAACAAAACGATTATATTCGGATTAAGTAAAAATAAGACAGTGTATAATGTATTTCAGGGACTAGTGTAATCATAAAGTAAGACCTTTTATGTGCAAAGTAAATTTTGGATTAATATATATACAGAATTAATCTTTGTGTAAATTTATTACAAAGTAATGAAGCAAATTCGTTTTTCATGGAAATTTTGTAGTTTGTGTGCGTGTTCAAGTTGGTTCTTTTATACAAAATATTTTAAACATGGTACAGGATAAATTTAGATTTTACTTTTATCCTATGATCGTCATGGTTTCAAAAGTAAGAACTGAAGTGTGAATTGTTTCCTAATTGTTTTTATAATTTTTTCCTCCACATTGACATTAAACTTAATCAGTGGCGTGTTTATGACCGACTCACAGTAGGTGTTTCTGTCACAATATTTAGGCAGAATAGCAACAGATAGTACTTTCTTTATCCTTGTCGATTTATATGAGTAAACCAGTTCTGATTATTGGTGACTGTGCATGTACAGTATAGCACACTGTATTGTTTTGTGATTTTTTTTTTTTTTTACTTAATGAATCATTGTATCCATAGCTTTGAGTAGTGAGTGACATCAAGATATTTGTCTGTAACAAGTATGATAAATGACATAACTATTCTTATTCCTATTTAATTATCTGGTCTGTTTGTACAAATTGAATAATTTGACCTAAGATCAAATCAATTTGGTTCTTTGCTATATAAATTTTCCTTACTTCTACTGCTGATGTAACTATCAGTTATGTATTCAACTAGTGCCTTCTGTGATGGTTAACACTTTGTACAAATAAATTGTATTTTTCTATCTTGCTAGAACATAAAGTCTACTACGTTTTAAATTTCATCATTAATTACAGTTGATGTGAACCCGTTATTAACTGTTTAATTATCTCATTGTCCCTTAAAAAAATTGATTTTTTAACAAATATTTTTTTTTGTATATATAATAATTGAATCATTTGTATGAATCAAATAAAAACTGCCCTTCAGTGGTATGTCTGCGGACTTCTAATGCTAGAATCCGGGTTTCGATACTTGTGGTGGGCACAGCACAGATAGCTACTGTGTAGCTTTGTGCTCAACTATAAACACAAATAATAAACACCACCAGCTGTTTGACTTTTAAAAGGCCAGGCATGGCCTGATATGGTTAGGGCACTTAACTCGCAATCTGTGGGTTGTGGGTTCGAATCTTCATCACACCGAACATGCTTGCCCTTTCAGCTGTGGGGGCATAATAATGTGACAATTAATCCTGCTATTCATTGGTAAAAGAGTAGCCTGAGAGTTGGCTAAATTAGGGACGGCTAGTGTAGATAACCCTTGTGTAACTTTGTGCAAAATTCCATAGAAACCAAATATAAAACAGTAAAAGAACTTGTTGGTAAATATAACCACCTTTACAAATGTTACTTTTAAATTGGAGGAAATACCTTACATATATATCTTAATTCGTCCCTATGTGGCAGTAAACTCGTATCACTAGTAGATTGAGCATTGTGGGAAAGGAGTCAAGAGGGGCTTACCCTCTCAATTTTTTTTCTTAAATTAAAATCCAAATTAGTTGCTGAGCAATTGTTTTGGGCAAAATAAAAATAATTTTCACTTTTTAATATTTATCTTTGTTGAAGCAGCACAAGACCCTTTAGCAGTTGGTGTTTAGTTCTGAAACAGTTTTTTTTTTCAATGGGCCTGGCATGGCCAGGGTGCTAGACTCGCAATCTGTGGGTCGTAGGTTCGAATCCCCATCCCACCAAATATGCTCACCCTTTTAGCCATGGGGGTATTATAATGTAAGGGTGAATCCCACTATTCGTTGGTAAGGGAGTAGCCCAAGAGTTTGCAGTGGGTGGTGATGACTAT
>NW_013667007.1:186939-191679 GCF_000517525.1 Limulus polyphemus | reverse complement strand
ATGACTATCTGCCTACCCTCTAGTCTTACACTGCTAAATTAGGGATGGCTAGTGCAGATAGCCCTCGTGTAGGTTTGCTCAACATTCAAACCAAACAAAAAAAAAAAAAATTTTTTCTTAGTATTACCTTTATCTCTTCTAATATGGACCTGTTTGTCGTAGTAAATACTCGATAGAAACCAGTTTGTAAGATATTCCTACTTTGAGTACTTTGGTTAAATATGTTATATTAAAATTATTATGGGAGTAACCAAATCGTTATAGTTCACGTTGCCACATCCTGTCGTGCTCTATCTAATAACCATGCATCTTCATTATAGCTAATATTGCAACAACAAAAAAGGCTCTCGTGTCTGAAGCACACCACTCCTTCGTGCATGCTTTCCATAAGTGTCCGAGTTATTGGGTGCAGTATCCAGCGACTTGACCAGTATGTCTTCGAATGGAATATCATGAATACCTATTTCATTCTCCAGTTGCTTGAAGTGTGAGACGGTTGAACAAATGTGTTGTTGAAGCAACTTGTGTCACTTTTACAGAAAGAGAGAGAATTCTTGATTATGTTATGTACTGTTTGCCTGTACCACATGGACGACTTTCGCCATTAACGTTTGTGTTCACACTGTTTACCATGGCTGAGGCTTGACTTGTTGCAGGTCTTTTTTTGTATGACCCTCGTTTCCTAAGGTGATCCGTATTTGTTTTCTAGTTTTAATTATGTACCAAGGATATTTCCGTCATGGAGATTTTAAATTCCTGATCTGAACACATCATTTTGATCAGCGATCAACTTACAATAGCATCATACTTCCTACGTAACGCCAAACAATGTCAAAATGTAGTTCTGATACATGCCATTCCACCGCGACTTTATATTGGCAGTGACTGTCACGTGACTTGCTGATTTGCATATTCAAAATCACCTTAATATAACGTGCTCAAACCTAATGTTGTCATTCGTGTAGAACAGCAAATAACCTGACTTTATCCTCATTACGTCACTCCAGGTCTGGTGGTAAGGCTGCACGATATTCGCACTGGAGGCTTCGATAATTTGGCGCCCTACGCAGTTGCGTATGTTGCCTTAACACTGTATCTGCTTCGCTGTTTTAGAAAAGAACTCGGATCAGGTGATTTTAAGATGAAATTCATTATCTTAATAATTAGATAAATATATGGTAAAAGTATACAAAAACTATTGAAAATTCTCAATTTTCTAACGAGTTTCACGTATCGCTAGTACCGGATTAACCAACATGGGCTCCCACACCTACCATGTACTTTCTAACTATGATCTTTGTTGACATTCAAATCCATAATAAAAATCACTTTTGCGAAAATTAATATGATGAAACCGTTAAATACACAACGAAACAAATATTACGAAATAAACCGATGCTTTATCGAATAGTTTTTTTCAGTGCAAAGCCACACAATGGGAAATTTACACGCTGTCCGCGGCGAGGAATCGAACTTCGGATTTTAGTGTTGTACGTTTAAGTCCGTAAACATACCGCTGACCCGCCGGGAGATTTACCAAAAAGAGAGAACAGATTTTTTTTTTTTCAAATTCTGATATCATTTAATCAAAATTGTAAAACTTAAATCATGATACGGGCACTCGGCTTGCAATCTGGGGGATCGTATCCCCTCACCGAACATGCTTGCACTTTCAGTCGTGAGTTCTTTATAATATGATGGTCAATCCCACTATTCATTAGTAAAGACTAGCCCAAGAGTTGACGGTGGGTGGTATTGACTAATTGCCTTCCCTCTAGTCTTATCACGTCAAAATTAGAGACTGTTGGCGCAGGTAGCGCTCGAGTAGCTTTGCGCGAAATTCCAAAAACAATGTAAAACTGTAAAGATTATAGTGTTTTGAAATGTCTATGATTGTCGAACTCGGTTAAAATATAAAACTCGATATTTTTGGTGAAGACGTAAAATAAAAACGAGAATGTGAACAAAGAGCACAGTTCGATTTTATAGTCATCTAAAATCACCGATAACTAGAGAAAGGAAATATTACGTTCTTTGATTTCTGACACTGTAGAGAGATTGAGTTTTATACCGTCATTTATGAGGTAATATAAGCATTTTTTATTTCATTTCTTAGTCCCCCGGTGGGTCAGCGGTAAGTTAAATGAATTAAAAACGTGAATATAATCACTGTTGGAATTAAATTTAAAGGAAAAGAAAAATTCCTTTTTTTAAATCTTGATTGGTGTCTGAAGAAATTGGTAACTCAACTGTCATGTCCTTGTCAGAGTCAATTATTGGTGTCTGGAGAAGTAGGTAACTTAACTGTCATGTCCTTGTCAGAGTCAATTATTGGTGTCTGGAGAAATTGGTAACTTAACTGTCATGTCCTTGTCAGAGTCGATGATTGGTGTTTGGAGAAGCAGGTCTTTTATCTGTCAAATCCTTCTCGGGGTAGATGATTGGTACTTGGAGAACCAATGTCAACTTAGCTGTCTAGTGCTTCTCGGGGTCGTTGATTGATGTCTAAGAAGTTGGTAACTTAACTGTCATGTCCTTGTCAGAGTCGATTATTGGTGTCTGGAGAAATTGGTAACTTAACTGTCATGTCCTTGTCAGAGTCGTTGATTGATGTCTGGAGAAGTTGATAACTTAGCTGTCAAGTACTTTCTTTTAAAACTTGAGTATTATATTCGATTATGGTTGTTCATTTATTGAAATGTTATAAAAGCTAGTCCATATTCCCAACTCTCACCAAGTAGGTGTTATTATCCAAGTTTTGGACTTTGCTTGACAATATTTGGAAGTAAAAACTCGCTAGAACCCCAATCTGTTTACAATAATAGTTTCAAAAGAGACACTCGATCCTTCTTTTGAGTGAACAGTGCATCCAAAAGATGGAAACCTTTGACATGTTTAGGATATCTATGCATTACGGTCTCGATTGTTGAACTTGTCTTCAGCTTCATGATGACGATTAGAAGAAGTTTTAATACAATCGTACAGTGTCATGAAATTATTAGGGCATTTCTCTTAAATAACTGCCAGATATAATTATCTTGTTGTGTTATTTGTTAATCAGCTTTGTAGAACAATTTCTTTCAGTGACCCAAGATGTCTGTGGTTGTTTTTTCTGGTGTTGTATATAGTTTACAACTGGTTCATTTCTCTACACCCCTCGAAGCACTACAGTAATTAATGTGTTTCTACCATTTTCAGATTAACATCATGATTTGTACTGTTGAATATTTCATTCATTAAAGGTCAATATCGGATTGTAACTTTTAGAGGTAGGCCCTGGTATTGGAAGACAGCTTACCGACAGGGATCTTCAGTTATGTTTATTAGTATGTCTGTAACATATGCTATCGTTGCTAGCAACTCCTATGCGAAATTTTGATACTCCGTTGTCATTAATTAAAGTTTTCTAGTGTAACTTGAAGAATGAGTAACTAAGGTGGCAGGTTATGAACCTGAAAGTTCATGCCCGTGGTGGGTACAATAAAGATAGAGCTTTGTGCTTAACAAAATAAGAATAGTTACCATAATTTAAAATATTCCAAACCATTTCTGGTTTGGGTTTATTTACTGGTAGGACTTACCTCCTAACCGTATTTGTATAGTTGTTCATTCTTACTGAGTAACTTGGGTTGTGCTTCACAGTCACTGAAACCACAAACTGCAGTACTAACTAATTGAGCCTTATTTATATCTAAAAATACAACAGCACAAAGAAATTATGGAAGTTTCTAGCCAAATCCTGTAGGCCTAGATTTGGGCATATAAATGAGCTAGAATGTCCCTAGATGTTCATTAATGATTGACTGGGAGAGCCGTGTAGTGAGAGAACTAAAAACTATTTACAACGTTTCTGTTTAAAGGTACCCACTTAACTATTTAACATATATATATTAGTTTTTTTATTTGGCTACGGTGGGATAATAATGAAAAATATAGTTATGCCACCGTCTATGAAATTGGTTTAGTTTTTAATTTCGCGCAAAGCTACACGAGGAATATCTACAGGGAAGGCAGCTAGTCAGCACCGCCAACTCCTGGGCTACTCTTTTTACCAACGAATATTGGGATTGATCATCGCATTATAACGCCCCCACGGCTGAAAGGGCGAACATGTTCGGTAACGAGGATTCGAACCCGAGACCCTAAAATTGCAAGTTTAGCGCCCCCTAACCACCAGGTCATGTATAAAATAGAATGCATAAACTGAAAGTAACGACCAGATGCAAGGAGCATATAAAACTAAAAAGAGTCAAACGTAAACAACACAAAATAAATTTTAAAAAGTGTTATATAGAGAGAGAATCAAAAACAAAATGTAAAAATCTGGAATCATTAAGAATTAAAACTTAAACATCAAGAGTGCGTTATATTTGTATTAATTTATATGCGTAAAAAGAAACATAGATGGAGCTAGTATCTTACATACAATTACTTTATTGGATAATTCATACCTCACTATTACAGATGAAACGTTGTGCCCAATTAAATATAATATCCCACCAATAGTTGTTTCAAAAATTTAAATATTTACAAAATTGTTCAACTTTCTCCTACTAGATAGCAGCACTATGTACAAAATGTGTTCTGTTGGTGACGACTACTGATTATTGGTATTACCTATTGAAGTGTGCGTGTATATATACAGTGGGCCCTCCAACACATGGGATACGTTTCTCGAGCAAGCCGTGTCGAAGGAACTCAATACCTTATATCAGCGTTTCCCAAACTATGGGTCGCAAG
>NW_013667007.1:182431-185939 GCF_000517525.1 Limulus polyphemus | reverse complement strand
TCATTATTAATCAATTAGATAGCATTTATATTTAGTGTAACTAAAAGCCTAGGACTTGCGTACAAGGAAAACCAAGTTGAGTCAAAACATGTCTTGATTATTACAGGCTCTCGCTACGAGGTCTGTCGAATTCACCGAACTCGTAACCATTTTGTACTTGTGCATTTTACAGTTTAACATTAAATTTTAATATTGAAAGTCACGTAGGGATGATCCATGTATAGATGTATCATCTCTAATATTCTTGTTTTCATTCTTTCTGGCACTGCCATCCCTACATCATTTTACATTTACAATTGTTTTTTTATTACTTGTATTTTATATAGCTCACTGATGCTACTTATAGATTGAAGGCCGAGTCTGTGCTAATATCATGTAAAAATCTGTTTAAGACGGAAATTCTAGCTTTTCTAACTACATAAGCATTTCTTGCATGGTTCGCACCTACTTTTATTTTAAAATTTAAAAACATAATAATAAAAACCTGCAGTATTACCAGTTCTTTGACTTGGTAATAAACAAACATTTTTTTAAAAAAGTATAGTAAAAACTGTTAAAATGGAATAGGGTTAAAAGACAACAGCAAAAAGCATTAATATGTAAGCAGTGGCGTAACTATAAAATATGGGCCCCTCCCGCTTAAAATGTAATTGGGCTCTCTACATTCATTCCCCTTTTCGGCAATTCTTAAATTTATCGAGCCCTCACAATTGCAAGGGCTGCGGAGCGTACTTTCACAACTGAATATAAAGTTCAACATTTTATTTTCGTCATCATCGTCACTTTGTGTGTTGAATTTTCCCGCAAAGCTACTCGAAGGCCATTTGCGTTAGCCGTCCCTAATTTAAAAGTGAAAGACTTGGGAGAAGGCAGCTAGTCAACATCGTCCACTGCCAACTCTTGGGGTGCTCTTTACTAACGAATAGCGGAATTGACCGTCACATTACAACGCCCCCACAGCTACAAGAGTAAGTAATTTTGGTAATTCCGCAACCCGTAGATTGAGAGTCAAGAGCCATTACACAAGTTTACGCCTCATATCTTACATAAAAATTAAAAGCTTTGTGTGTATTGTTATTATTACTTTTAACGTTGTAAATTAACTTCCAAAAATGGAAAAACCTTTTCTTCTGTCTTCCATAATAGTGCAAGAACTAAATATCAGACGTTATCTAACAACATAAGATAATATCACAATTCTACGCCTTGAATTGTACTTTCGTTTTAGTTACATCTCGAGGATATTAAATCATTTGTACTAGAATTAATTAATCGGATTGCTCTATATCACCAAATAATTATGGACTTGGAATAATGTGTTATTGGTAAATGTTTAAAATATACTTATGTTTTCAAGTTTATTTGTTTTTGTTATGGAAAACTGCCATCGTCTTGTCATTTTAGAATATTTTAGTTCAAACATTGATCTATACACGTCCCTAGGTAGTTGAAAGAGAGTACTTTGTGTGTGTCTGTCTGAAACTTAAATATCTTTACAAACCAATAGATAGCGCTCTAATACGTTATTCTTGGTGTTTTTCACCTTCGCTGAAAGTTTTTAAAAATTTAGTAAAAAATTGTATAAGAATTTTTCATGAAATGACCTTGCCATTGACTCTCCATTTATTTGCCTTTGCCATCACAATCAATGAATAAAAGGGTCAGACATTTGACTATGTAGGAATATTTCTGTCGCGTGGTTAACTCCTTACGGCTTCATCAAGAAGCAGATTTGAACATAACATTAAAATATACATAAGTCCAAATTCTAATCAAGGACCACTTGTAGGTTATGACAAAATATGTTGTTTTTCGAGAAATACTAGAAAAAGAATAAACATTTTTTGTAAATATTTTTATTATAATGTAACCAATGTTTAGAAAATATACAGTAAAATAATTATTTAGAAAAAATTGTATGAAGCAAAATAAATGAGCATTTACCTTCATATGAAGGACATTCAGCTAGTATACATATAAAGCTTTGTTGTTAAATGCAAAGCTACATAATGGGCTACTTGTACTCTGCCAACCGCGAGGACCAAGCACTGAACCTTAGCGTTATAAACCATCAAGCTTAACGCCGAGAAAAAGGGTGCCGATCGAAAATTTTCCCAATACTTCTAATTCCTTTTATTTAAAAATCGTTACCCGGCAAGTTTCGAATTCTAAAATTCAGTAACATCTTAAAATTATTGGTTAGTGGTTACAAACCAGTAACATCATTTTGATAGACAAACTTCGAAACATGACAAGGATCATTTGTTCATGAAATTAAAATTACAACAAATATTTAGAGTAATATCTCATAAAATAAGGACAACAAACAGCTGAGGTAATCTTACGTAACATAACGAAAACAAGTGTCCTCACCTAGCAAATAATACAAGCAGTTAGAGTAATATCACGTAAGACAAGGACAACAAGCAGATATCGACTTATCTTTGTGAATGACCATAAATTAGAAATGAATGGAGAGGTAATTATATCTAAGTACAAAGGTATTTGTTACTGGTAGTGGTATCCTCATAATGGACGAACTATCAGTCAGTTTCAGTGGTATCCTCATAATGGACAGACTACTCATCCTATTAGTCAGTTTCAGTGTTATCCTCAAAATGGACGAACTACTCATCCTATCAGTCAGTTTCAGTGTTATCCTCATAATGGACATATTACTCATCCTATCAGTCAGTTTCAGTGCTATCCTCATAATGGACGAACTATCAGGCAGTTTCAGTGCTATCCTCATAATGGACGAACTACCCATCCTATCAGTCAGTTTCGCCTGTGTAATTGGTGAATTGATGGTCCATGAGAAAGTTATCTGATGCCAACCAGATCGGGCCAAGTAACAATGGTGTGCGGGAAATTAATAATTTTATGCCCAAAAGCAAGCACCATTAGCTCAGGCAGTCATCTGTCTGAGGAAGGATGAAGTTCTCATGCTGTTTTGTAATTATAGGTAATTGATAATCCAGCTTTCCACTGGTCATTGGAATGGGGAGTAAATAGGAAGTAATAGAGGCTAACAGTAACGCTAGGGTTGTCATTGCACCATGTCTGAGAAGGAGTATACAGCTGCCAACACATTTGCGATTGTTAGCTGAGAATTGTGTAAATAACCTGAGCCAAATGCAGCAACAGCAACTCAATTACGTGTTGGTTGAAAATTCCAATGTATTTGTCAGTCCAGATTAGGTTGGACAACAATAATTCAATACCACATATGTATTTGTGGGACCAGATTAGGACCGATTGGGTTGGACAACAATAATTCAACACCATATATGTATTTGGGGACCAGATTAGGACCGATTGGGTTGGATAACAATGATCCAACACCACATATGTATTTGTGAGACCAGATTAAGACCGATTGGATTGGACAACAATGATCCAATACCACATATGTATTTGGGGACCAGATTAGGACTGATTGGGTTGGACAACAAAGATCCAATACCACATATGTATTTGAGGACCAGATTAGGACCGATTGGGTTGG
>NW_013667007.1:173701-181431 GCF_000517525.1 Limulus polyphemus | reverse complement strand
GGGGACCAGATTAGGACCGATTGGGTTGGACAACAAAGATCCAATACCACATATGTATTTGAGGACCAGATTAGGACCGATTGGGTTGGACAACATAAAATCACAAATGTTAAGCAACATGTGAATAAAAAGAAAGACTTTGATCTGAAAGTGAAGACTGTGATATGAAGTTAATTGTGATTACTGATCTGAAGGTATTATTGGAATATACAGTGCACTTTTTGTTTTTCATTAATGCTAGTGAAATAATCTTTCACTTTTGAAATTGAAATATTCAGCAAGTAGTAAATTTTCATGGAAGAGATAAGAGTAACAGTAAAAAATAACACTACCTCTGGGAAGAAACACAATTTTACCTGGTGTTTTTCGATAAGAGTAGTGAAAGGTATTTTAATTTGATTAAATCAAACTATGTTGGAGTGGATGAAATTATCAGTAGTAGATTAAATCCATAGCAAGTAGCTTGGATATAACGTCAAATGTGCACTTGGTGCACTTAGTATTTTATTTGATTATGATAGAATATTTTCAGACATGTAGATTAAAATATTTAGAAGCACAGTTTCAGTGAATATTTTTTTTAAATTGTTTAAATACAAGGTGCAGTCAAAGATGCATAAAAATGTAGATTGTGGGTGTACTACTGAAGATGACCAATAACACTCATGTAATGAAACTTTAATTTCATCTAGATAGTACTAAACTTTAATCATAAAAAGTTCCAATGGAGGGCCAATGTAAGTGTTAGCTTATTCTTACAGTTAGAAGCTAGGAAATATTGTTCACTAACCTAACTCAACTAATCATATTACAACCTACACACCTAGCTGGTCTTCTGACTAATCATATTACAACCTACACACCTAGCTGATCTTCTGACTAATCATATTACAACCTACACACCTAGCTGATCTTCTGACTAATCATATTACAACCAACACACCTAGCTGATCTTCTGACTAATCATATTACAACCTACACACCTAGCTGATCTTCTGACTAATCATATTACAACCTACACACCTAGCTGATCTTCTGACTAATCATATTACAACCAACACACCTAGCTGAGCTTCTGACTAATCATATTACAACCTAAACATCTAGCTGATCTGCTGACTAATCATATTACAACCTATACATCTAACTGGTCTTCTGACTAACCATATTACAACCTATACATCTAACTGATCTTCTGACTAATCAGAAATCAGTTGATCTTATGTATTGAAAACAATATGAAGACCAATATTACCAGGATTTCATGTTTAGCAACGTGGAAGACCTGGACTTAATGGCCATTCCAAAGACGCTCAGAGATAGTCCAATGCTCATATTGGTGTAGTCCATTAATGAAGATGCGCTTGCTAGGTGACACATCAGATATTCAGGGTGTCACTGAATCCATCAAAGTACTGACTGTTAAGATTCTCAAGGCCAAGCAGCCCTCTCGAACCACTCTGCAACTTACCATGGCAAGGCCACCAGAAGTGGACCCAGCCACATCAAACTCTACACCATTGGTGCCCTCTATATCAGCTGATTCCAGCATCAAGTTGCCACAGTGGTACCAATGAAGTAGAAAATGAGTGAGTCACAAACAGAATGTTGGAAAATGTGCCACCCATAAACAGCACAAGTACAAGATAAGCACTCACTTCCAGTTAGACCACTTAGTTAGTTTTATTAATTTTTCACGTGTGTTCTTGCAATATGTTATGCAAAAGCAAATTTCATTTTAATTTTTGTTTTTATTTTGTTTACAGTAATAATCAAAATCAATTACCATTGTTAAAGGATTTCATAGATTTTTTATAAATTTGTTATTTGTGCGGGAGTATACACTGCTGCATAACATTTTGATCAAGAAGTTCATTAAGTTACTGTTGCTCTAGGTACCTATTGTTCTATGTCATCTACCCACAGTAACCCCTTTTGTTTTCATGTGGTAAAGATAACTGCAAGATCTTCTGTAGTATGTTAAGTTAGACAGTTGTCTTGTCCACTGACAGTCAGATGACCTTTTGAGATAATGTCCCTTCCTATGTTTTATTAGGAATGATCAGTCACGTGCGTAGCGCTAATCACTCTGGGTAAGTCTGACATTAACAAAGTAGCGTGAGATTTATTCACTGTAGAACAAGATTTCAACAGAGTTCGTCTCAATAACCGAGAGACAACTTCAAACCTAACTCTCCAGTAAAGGTGACTGTCCATTGTAGCAAAATAATACATTTTCAGTATCGTTTATAGTGATCATACATTAAAAACGTTTAATCTCAAGTAATACATGATACAAAAATATTTTAGAATAATCTCGTGCGAAACGAAATACGATAAGTGTTTAGAGCATTCTCATGTAATACGAGATAGGATAAACGTTTAAAGTAATCTCGTGCAATATGAGATAGGATAAACGTTATAGTAATTTCGTGCAATACAAGGTAGGATAAACGTTAAAGTAATCTCGTGTAATACGAGAAACGACAAGCGTTTAGAGTAACTTGATGAAATTGAAAGAACAGTCGTTTGGAATAAATTGACATAACACCGGGAACAAAATGCGGTTAGAATACTGTAATATGAAAAATAAGATATAAACTAAGTAACTGAATATAATACATAATATAAAGTTAAGTAAAAAGTATTTCATGTAGTACACTATGCAGTTCGGTCGTTATCATTTCTTGTATACAATGTGATCCTATGTATTTCCTTACGTCAAATATTTTCGTTTATTAAGCCTACATTAGTTTTATTTATAGAGCGTTTCGTGACCCCTCTAAACACCCACACAAACTACATCCTTTCTAGTGTATACGGAAAATTTTCGCCCTCTTTAGAAATTCATATCTACGAGAGAAAAATGTCGCCAAGTTGGCTCAAGATGACAATGGTTCGTAAATTGTATAGTTTTTCCTCTATTGCTCACTGTGGACAAGCGGGTGGACCTGACCCCTCTCCTGTCATCAGTTTGGTTATTTATTATAAAGGCATCATAATCGCAAGTTTTAAACTCCAGGTGCGCGAGTTCCTGCACACAAAAAAACTGGGAGACAAGAAAAGAAACTGCGTCTACATCACGTGACTTGGCCAATTCAAGAGAGGCTTGGATTTGAAAGTTCACTTCCTACACCTTTACACATAAAGCGACGTAATCTTTATTTCACCAAAAAATATTACGTTCATTGGAACGTTAGACAAGTGACGCTAAAGTTATCACACGGTCACATATGCCACAATCAACTTGTTCCAGGAGTGGCTCTTCAGGACAAAGAGGTCGAAGCCAGCCCTTCTAGGATCGGCCGAAAGAGACCGCCACGGTGCAGGTCAAACGAGCCATGATAAATTCGTATTATAGCGTTACGACATCCCTCGCTTTAACCTTTACAAAAGCCTACAATTTGAATGAGCTGAAGAGCTGGTCCTGGAATGTTAAGCCGATTGCACGTGTCTGCCATGTTGCATAGAGTCTTAAATTTCGGATACGATGAATGTTTTGTACGGATCTACCACATTAAGACCATTAACGTTTTATTTCACCTGGTGTAGAAGGTGTGAAGACAGGTGCAAAACGGAGGAAAGCTGAGAAATCACGTTTGTCTTTCATTGCGCTGTTTTTGTTAAACACAAAACATTTAGCCTATTGTTTTAAAACCAACCAACTCAACTGAACCAACCTACAACTAGCCGTAAAGTACTACTTGTACATGTTTTCCTCATCACTATACCATCATTACTTGTACATGTTTTTCTCGTTACTCCACATCATTACTTGTACATGTTTTCCTCATCACTCCACATCATTACTTGTACATGTTTTCCTCATCACTAAACCTACATTACTTGTACATGTTTTCCTCATCACTAAACCATCATTACTTGTACATGTTTTCCTCATCACTAAACCATCATTACTTGTACATGTTTTCCTCATCACTAAACCATCATTACTTGTACATGTTTTCCTCGTTACTCCACGTCATTCTTATCTATAGTTAAATCCATGTATAAGGAACGTCCTTTTTACCTATAGTTAATCCTTTTGATCCTATATTAATTCCGCCGATAATGATTGACTTAAGGATAGCATTCTGTGAATGTAAGTCAAGCTATGTCTAGGGACAATTAGTAATGTAAATTACAAAACTAGTAATGCTTTATTTGTTAGTTGTCAAACACAAAGCTGCGAAATGGGCTATCTGTGCTGTGACCACAACGGGTATCGAAACTCGGTTTTCAGCGTTATAAGCCTTCAGACTTACCGCTGAGCCACTGGAGGGGGGCAAATAGTAATGTTAATAATGTAATTAATAACCCATTAAGTAAACAAAAAAATAACTAATAACTGGAAAAAAATTATAAATTACTAATGAAAACAGGTTATACTATACATATGTAAAAACTGTAATGATTAAGTTTCGTTTAGATTTTGTATACTTTAATTATAGTCTGACAGCTGGTTTATAGTCTGACAGATGATTATCTTTTTTTTTAATAAAATCTTTGACTTGACTAACGCGAAATATTTTCGTCCATGTTCGAGATGAAGTAAATATTTTCGTCCATGTTCGAGAGGAAGTAAATATTTTCGTCCATGTTCGAGATGAAGTAAATAGTTTCACCCACGGGCGAAAGGAAGTAAATAGTTTCACCCACGGGCGAAAGGAAGTAAATAGTTTCGCCCACGGGCGAGAGGAAGTAAATATTTTCGTCCATGTTCGAGATGAAGTAAATAGTTTCACCCACGGGCGAAAGGAAGTAAATAGTTTCGCCCACGGGCGAGAGGAAGTAAATATTTTCGTCCATGTTCGAGATGAAGTAAATAGTTTCGCCCACGGGCGAGAGGAAGTAAATATTTTCGTCCATGTTCGAAATGAAGTAAATATTTTCGCTTAAGCTGCACTTCCCACAAGAGAGAGAAAGTAAATGTCACCTGAATAGGAACCAAATCTTTTACAAAGTAGTTTTGACTAATGGTGTATACGCGGCGTCTTTGAGTTGTACACACTAGGGATATTCATATCTTTTGGAAGGAGACTAGAGGAGTCTATAGAAGGTTTAGTTTATTTCTATTCAGACGAATGCTTTTCAAACGAAACGTTCTGAGACAGACGAAAAAAAAGGGAAAAAACCCACCACTTCCTAACATACCTTTCTTAAAAAGAAAATAAACCATCTTAGTTTGTTGTTCCACAATCTCTACAAGACACTCTCTCATCTTGGAACTCTTTTTACTCTCGTGAAAAAAAAAGTACTATGTTTAAGAAGTATGTGACGAGTGATAAGTTTGGATTCAGATCGTTATTTCTATTGGCTTTTTTTGAAAAAAAATCCGTGAAAAATTACCCAACAAACCTTCCAATAAGGAGAAAGTTTTTTGTTTTTTTTTAACACACTCTACTTGTTTTAACCCTTGAGTATCACTAAACCTGTTTCTTGTCCTAATGAATAATTGCTAAGTCTGACTGTAGCTTCTGGGGTATCAATTATCTCATCATTTTTATTCTCACAAACCGTAAATTCATTACGAAAATTAAAATTTTTAACTTTCACATTTTAGTCTAGATATTACCTGAAACATAAAGTATTTATAGATAGTACTAGTTTAACAGTCCGGAACCATAAACTTTAACTTTCAGATCTTGTTCTGCTTCCACTACAGAGTGATAAGATGCATGTTTCTTATTTTTCCATGAGTATAGTAACAAAATAAAATACCGTTTCAGTTCATCATCACTTTACTCCAGTCTTCGACTTAAAAATGAATTAAATAACAGTTTTAACAAAATATTATTATTTAAATTGGTTTCCAATCGCTAGTTACTAGATCGAAAACCTGTATATAAATTGAGTAAAACATACTGCATCCTATCGCCAGATTAAATAAAATCTAGTACATCCTATCGCCAGAGTAAATAAAATCTACTACATCCTATCGTCAGATTAAATAAAATCTACTACATCCTATCGTCAGATTAAATAAAGTCTAGTACATCCTATCGCCAGATTAAATAAAATCTACTACATCCTATCGCCAGATTAAATAAAGTCTAGTACATCCTATCGCCAGATTAAATAAAATCTACTGCATCCTATCGTCAGATTAAATAAAATCTACTACATCCTATCGCCAGATTAAATAAAATCTACTACATCCTATCGCCAGATTAAATAAAATCTAATACATCCTATCGTCAAATTAAATAAAATCTACTGCATCCTATCGTCAGATTAAATAAAATCTACTACATTCTATCGCCAGATTAAATAAAGTCTAGTACATCCTATCTTCAAATTAAATAAAACCTACTATATCCTATCGCCAGATTAGCTCCACAGTGGCTCAGCGGTATATCTGCGGACTTATAACGCTAAAAACCAGGTTTTCATATTCGTGGTGGGCATAGCACTGATAGTCCATTGTGTAACTTTGTGCTTAACTACAAACAAAATCGCCAGATTGAATCAAATCTACTACATCCAATCGCCACATTAAATTTCACAGAAGAGGATTGAACATCTCTAAAGCTGACAAAGTAATACCTTTGTTTTTGTTCAGAATTTTCGCGTAAAAGAATAAATAAAAAGTTTCTAATTTTGAACAGACAGATTATAGGGAAGGTAGTTAGTCAACAGCATCTACCGCCAACTCTTGAATTACTCTTGTCTGACCAAATAGTGGAATTCAACTGTCACCCTTATAACGCACTTGCAACACCATAATAGATACGAGTTTTTGTAGCAACTGGACGCAAACCGTAAACTCTCGGATTCAAAATTTAAGCACGCTAAGTAGAGAGACACGCCAGGCTCACAAAGTAAAATATTGGAGTGTTTTCTAATGACACATTCTAAACACCAGGGTCACTGAAACTCATATAAAACTTAAAACATGTGTAGGGCTGTTATAGCGATAAGTCGAAGGTGTTCTGAAACTAAATACTCGCTTGTACAAACTTTCTTTGTCAAAGAACTTTCAATCATGTTGTACAGTTTTTCTTTCTCGAAGGAGTTTTAAATATTTTGTACAAACTATTGTTTCGTGAAGAATTTGTAAATATGTTACACAATCTTTTCCTTGTCCAAAAGTTTCATACATGTAATAGAAACCTTTATTTGTAGCTTTAGTTTCTTACGTTTTACAAACATTTTTTATCGAGGAAGTTTTTAAACATATGATAGAAATTTCTATAGCGACTGAAATTTTTAGTTGAAAGTCTTGGGTCTGGGTTTAACTGAATTGTTCTGTTAGCTGAAAGTCTTGGGTCTGGGTTTAACTGTATTGTTCTGTTAGCTGAAAGTCTTGGGCCTGGGTTTAACTTAATTGTTCTGTTAGCTGAAAGTCTTGGGTCTGGAGTTAACTGAATTGTTCTGTTAGCTGAAGGTCTTGGGCCTGGGTTTAACTGAATTGTTCTGTTAGCTGAAGGTCTTGGGCCTGGGTTTAACTGAATTGTTCTGTTAGCTGAAGGTCTTGGGCCTGGGTTTAACTGAATTGTTCTGTTAGCTGAAGGTCTTAGGCCTGGGTCTAACTGAATTGTTCTGTTAGCTGAAAGTCTTGGGCCTGTGGTTAACTGAATTGTTCTGTTAGCTGAAAGTCTTGGGTCTGGGTTTAACTGAATTGTTCTGTTAGCTGAAGGTCTTGGGTCTGGAGTTAACTGTATTGTTCTGTTAGCTGAAAGTCTTTGGCCTGGGTTTAACTGAATTGTTCTGTTAGCTGAAGGTCTTGG
>NW_013667007.1:169771-172990 GCF_000517525.1 Limulus polyphemus | reverse complement strand
ATTGTTCTGTTAGCTGAAGGTCTTGGGCCTGGGTTTAACTGAATTGTTCTGTTAGCTGAAGGTCTTGGGCCTGGGTTTAACTGAATTGTTCTGTTAGCTGAAGGTCTTGGGCCTGGGTTTAACTGAATTGTTCTGTTAGCTGAAGGTCTTGGGCCTGGGTTTAACTGAATTGTTCTGTTAGCTGAAAGTCTTGGGCCTGCGGTTAACTGAATTGTTCTGTTAGCTGAAAGTCTTGGGCCTGGATTTAACTGAATTGTTCTGTTAGTTGAAAGTCTTGGGTCTGGGTTTAATTGAATTGTTCTGTTAGTTGAAAGTCTTGGATCTGGGTTTAACTGAATTGTTCTGCCAGAGCTAATTAGGTTGAAAACAGCTTATTTTGTTTGCTACTAAGCACAAAGCTACACACTAAGCTATCTGTGCTGAGCCCATTACGGATATCGAAACTCGGAGGGGAGCTTGAGGGTTTCTAGGGTAATTTCGCAACACGCGAGATAAAACCAAAAGTTTGGGTCGATAAATATTTTATCTGAGTGTAAAAATAATTACATTGTTCAGCATGCAACACAATATCGATAATACTATGAACGTTTCACTGTTGTCAGTTTTTTTAATTCAAAGTAAAAAGTTTCATTTGTTGGGGACGTGTATTGTGGCCTGGTCAAGAATCAATAACAAAGACGAAATGGAGAATGTGATTGTAGCCAGATAATTTGTTTGAGAAATATTTTCACTCTGTAGAATGGCTTGTCCAACGACTGTGGCTACAAATCTTAAATCTGTTATAACGTACACGTTTCCTAAGCCTCGTATTTTAAGCCACGTATGAGTGACATCATAAGTCCTGTGGATATGCCTGCAGAAAGAATTAAACACTTATATATAAGTAGAAGAATGCGAAGATGATAAAATAAAGAAATTATACTTTCAGAGAAAAAATCATCTTTAAAAACTATGGTAGTAATTTATTTACTCGGTGACGTTTCGAGCAAACGCTCTTTTTCAAGCCAGAAACAAGCCTGTCGGTTAATGACAATTACAGGAACGTTTTGAAAGGAAACAATACGTGAAAACAGAATGTAACGCGAGATAGAACTACGAGAATTAAACAATAATGTCAAAATAATTTAATAAAGCTGGGTTAAAAACGGCGGTTAATTTTTTTTTGTTGTCTTTCAAAGTTTGTAGTGCATACTGGAGGGATTTACACATTTTGATAAAAGTAAAGAAAGAACGACCTTTACACTCCAGACAAATATAATAGAAAATATTTTTATTTCAACCAACATTTCACATTTGCGGCTTCAACCAATATACGTGTTATTTGTGTGTTGAATGGGCGAAACGTAAGCGTAAGGGGAATGTGTTGATGATCAGTGGAAGTTTAGAATTGTCTACAGTGTTGGTGTTATAATTACTGATATGATTTAAACTAAGCAAGTTCTGGAAAGCTAAATTCGGACGTTTATTGTTAGTATGTAGATTATCTTTGGTGTGATGAAGTAGGGTAGCCACGTTTTTCGAAAAAGTGGAGCACATTGATAGATTTGCTATTATAATCTTGGTCGTTACTGCTATGTAATCTGGTGAGTTGGGATTTGGGAATGTTTCTCTTGGCGTATTGAGGATGACTGGAGTGAAAATGTAAGTAGCTATGTGTGTTTGTAATGTATAGATTTCCATCATCAGAAATATTTAAGTCAAGACGTATATTGGAGTGATGGGTTGAACGAACTGAACCAAGAGATCGGGTTCATCATTACTGTGTGTAGCTAAACCGAAAACATCATCAATATATCTACAATATGAGGCAGGGAGGGTACCTGTGTAGTTATGAAATATGCAATCTTCAATGTAACCAACAAAGAGTTTAGCGTAGGAGGGACCCATTTTGGTACCCATGGTTACACCTTCATACACCCTTCACTTGTTTATAGAATTCGATGTCAAAAGAAAAGGCGTTTAATGATAACACTAATTCAGCTAATCTAATCAGGGTTTCAGTAGGTGGGTCTAGGGTACCCCTACTGTCAAGGTAGTGTTTTAGGGTCTTGAGTCCATCTTGATGTGGAATGGAGGTATACAACGACGTTATATCAAGTGTGAATAAAATAATTATAAGATGTCATTGGTGTCTTGAATGTAAGTGTGGAGTTGATGAACTAAGGGGGTTAGGATGGAATCAAGGTAACTAGAGATAAGTTCAGTAGGACAGCTGCATGTTGAAACTATGGGTCTGCCAGGATAGACTGGTTTATGTATCTTATGTAGAAGATAGAATACAGCAAGCCTAGGTTATTTAACAATTAAATTATTAGCTTCTAATGGAAGTTCGTTATTGCTTATCATTATTGCTATAGTGGAACGGACAGTCTGTTGATATTCATCAAGTGGGTCGTTATCACAGCTTAAGTTCAATCAAACAAAACAACATTTATAACAATATAATGGCATTTTTTGTTGGTTTTTTTCACAACTCAGGTCAGTACCTTCTTTGTCTTTGTAGGACTATTTATATGACATGTGTTAAGTTGAGCAGGTATACCCGAGATTATTGTCACGTGAGCTTTATTGTTTCTTTCATTGTGCCTGGTTTTAGAGCAATATCGACGTTCAAGTGGACTGTTAGAGGTGTAATCCCCATGTCTAAAGTCACAAGTAACGCTGGTACGATCCCTGTCAGCATCATTTGTGTGCATGTGTTAGTGTGGACCTAGTTTTGTAGCTGTGATAATGTGGACCTAGTTTTGTAGCTGTGATAATGTGGACCTAGTTTTGTACCTGTGTTAGTGTGGACCTAGTTCTGTACCTGTGTTAGTGTGGACTTAGTTCTGTAGCTGTGATAGTGTGGACCTAGTTCTGTAGATGTGATAGTGTGGACCTAGTTCTGTAGATGTGTTAGTGTAGACATAGTTCTGTTCCTGTTATAGTGTGGACCTAGTTCTGTAGCTGTAATAATGTGGACCTAGTTCTGTAGCTGTTATAGTGTGGACCTAGTTTTGTACCTGTGTTAGTATGGACCTAATTCTGTACCTGTTTTAGTGTGGACCTAGTTCTGTAGCTGTAATAATGTGGACCTAGTTCTGTAGCTGTGATAGTGTGGACCTAGTTCTGTAGATGTGTAAGTGTGGATCTAGTTCTGTACCTGTGATAGTGTGGACCTAGTTCTGTACCTGTTTTAGTGTGGACCTAGTTCTGTAGCTGTAATAATGTGGACCTAGT
>NW_013667007.1:163137-169235 GCF_000517525.1 Limulus polyphemus | reverse complement strand
AGTGTGGACCTAGTTTTGTACCTGTTAGTATGGACCTAATTCTGTACCTGTTTTAGTGTGGACCTAGTTCTGTAGCTGTAATAATGTGGACCTAGTTCTGTAGCTGTTATAGTGTGGACCTAGTTTTGTACCTGTGTTAGTATGGACCTAATTCTGTACCTGTTTTAGTGTGGACCTAGTTCTGTACCTGTGATAGTTGATATATTTTTGTATATACTAAAATTGGGAGGAAAACGAATTATTATTATTGTCCTGGAAATAAACTGGATGATACGCAAATCACTAATGTGCCATTAAGGTATAATTAATTGGTGAAATCACGGATCGTTATTTATTGTTTGCCTCGGTTCTGAATGTCGGATTATAAAAAACATGTGTAATATTGGTATAGCTCAAACAGTAGAACACTGTTTTTAACCTGGACTTGTCATGTAGACAAATTGGATGAACAGTTGATCCGAAGAAAATTATTGGAGCCTTGTCACTCACAAGCCTTAACAAGCAATTTTGGTTTACTGAATTAGCAAATAATGAATCCCAGATAGTATCCAACATGACTTTACCCACCTGTCAAAACACATCATCCAATCCCTTTTGGTGAAACCTAAACAAAAATCGTTGATCAGTCAAACATTTTATCAAACCAAACCAATGTTTTCCCACCCAAAACAAAAAGGAACTAAAATTTGGGTTAAAATGTGACAGTAAAAATAGCACATCGATTTCGGTGACAATGTAAGAGCTCATGTCAAGATGAAAAACTATGCTAATGAGAACTTACTGTAAAAAATAACCCCTGCATCTGGTACTAATAATTATATCTTGCATTCCATCTTATGGGTTTAAAACTACAGTAAACCCCAACAGAACTCGAGGATTTTTGCAGATTGTTAAAGGTGTTTTCATGCATTAAATTTTAACCAGACTCTTATTCACCAAATTTCATGGTACAGCTACCTACGAATAAAGGTTTTATTACTGGTTTCCAATTTACTTTAGTTCTTTTAATTGGTCTGATAAGATGCATTTGTCTTTCGGAAGTCACACAAAATGTCATCATTCCATGTATTCTATTGTTTTCAGATTCAATCCAACTGTCCATTTTAGAACTAAAGATCTAGCATCAAAGATGCCAGAATAAATCAGCTATCTGGATTCAGAGCCAAAGGCTTCCTTGAAGAATTCTCCATTTCGTTACTGTAATATTTCGTATGGTACCAGTTCTTTGCAAAAGGCCTCACTGAAAATAGCTTTTGACAAAAAAAAAAGTTCCAGCTTTCTTTTCTTTTTTGTAGGAAAAGAGTAAATTAGAACTAGGTGAGAGCCTGCCCCGTCGTAAAGTAAATAAGATTAGGAAATAGCAGTATATCACACGTAGTTGGTAAATACTGAAAGAACCCCTGAGGTTATCATCTTGTGGATCTATAGGAAGAAGACTGGAGTAGCGTATCACCTACATTAAAAAAAGACCATCAAATACGTTATAATATTCAGGTCGCTTTTATTGTAAAGTTAAATGATTTTAACAATTTGGCGACATTAATGGTAAAATTTATTTAATTGTGAAAAACTGCCAAAAGGATTTTCTTTTTTTCAGAAAGAGAGAAAGAGTAATGGTATTAGGAAAGGCTACGGTAAAAAAAATATTTAACATATGGTATAGAACTTGGGAATTTTTTCGTTTGATAACCTACCTTTCTTTCTTCCAACATAACAAGTATGTGAAAAATGCTCTGCTCTGTGTCATTCGCAAATACTTGAGGATGGTTTTGGTCAGAAGAAACAAACAATGAAAAAATTCATCTGGAGACAACATTTACTTCCTAGTGAGGTTTCCACCTGTAGAGATGTCGCTAGTAGTTCGGCGAATTTCCTGAGACGTGTCAGTTCCCACACAGATCAGGCAAGAAAAATAAACATGCGAAAAATAGGCGAGAATCCAAGCTGTTATTCTCACGCCCCGCGCACGTGACAGCTGTGTTGCAAGTCTGTATTATTTGTTTTGTCCCCAGGAGCTGGGAGCTCAGCTTCAACAAACAACAACTTCTGCAGGAGGGGAGTCATATCGATAGCAACACAATTTCAGTGAAATTGTTCTTAACAAAATATTTTCCATATGGTTTCGTCCGTTCTACGAATGTAGGCTTAGCTTGATAATAATGTTAGGATTACAGTGAAAAGAAGAAACGAATACCAAGATTCTGTGCTTACAGATAGGTGAAAGGATCTGACAAAATGTCACTTACTTTCTGTAAGAGTAACATTATGGAACTTATACCTATGTTAACTCTGTTTATTATAAACTTTTCAGAACGGTTCCCCTATTGTCATCCATATATCTAGTTAAGCCTTCTTGGAAGAACGAAACGACACAGTTCCAGAAAAATTGTAAAAGCTGAAACCCTGGGATTTGTACAGAAATAAAGAAGAGTTGTTTACATATCCATAAAAATATTTCGATCTCCTTAGTTAACGTACATTACCTCTGTATCGAATATGAAAACTACGTTGTTTTCTGAAGTTCTGAACAAAAAAATACTTTTTTTATTAGTTTTCACTGTTCATCTACGTTTTAGAGATGATTTTTTTATTTGTTGGATTTCGCGCAAAGCTGCTCGAGGGCTACTTGCGCTAGCCCTCTCTAATTTTGAAGCGACTAGTCAACACTACCGACTGTCAACTCTCAGGCTACTGTTGTGAAACTGAGTAGTGGGATTTCACTATCACTCTTATAACGCACCAACATTCCCACAATGCAAAGCTCTTTTTTTTTCTTCCTGCGGTAATGGTGCACTAAACATGAAACCACAGCTCCACGGTCCAGACACTAAGTATTGGGCCACTTTTGGCCCTTATAGAAAGAAAGAAGAAACCATATCGTACTATTGAATTGAAATATTGAAACGAACAAGGCCTTTACTGTAGTGATCAAAAAGTTCGTTTGTTTGTCGAATTTCGCGTAAAGCTACTCGAGGGCTATCTGCGCTAGGCGTCCCTACTTTTGAAGTGATAGACTAGAGGGAAGGCAGCTAGTCAATACCATCCACCGCCAACTCTTTGGCTATTCTTTAACAACGAGTAGTGCGAATGACTGTCACATTATAACGTTCCTACGGCGAGCATGTTCGGTGATGGGATTCGAACATAACAATTCGTAGTCAGACTACAGAATAGAATTGCACATATACTGTGGGTACTTTGATGGTTACATGCAACCAACTTCCAAGTAAGCTCAATACATCCACCTGAAGTAAAGTTAAATAAGGTTTCGTGGTTAAACAGGTGCGCATGACCATTAGCAGCGTACTGTTTCTTGACCTAGAAAATACAGTAAATTTGTTTGTTGTTAAGAACAAAACTGCACAATGGGCTATCTAGTTTGTTTCTTTTTAAGCACAATGCTACACAATGGGCTGTTTATGTTGTGCTCATCGCAGGGATTGAACAGCCGGAGTTTACTGTTATAAGCCCTGAAGTTTACCGCTGACCCACCAGTGGAGGAAGGTTTGAACACTAAAAAAGAAACCAGCAGCGACTTTACTCTAGCCGGTACAAATGCAGAAGTAAAAAAAAACGTCAATCATCAGAGAATTAATCACTTTTTAACAGATGACTGAACATATGTCTGCTTCAGCATAAATCAGAAAATGCAGAAGCACTTATTTTGGCACACTTAAGCCCCTGTCAGCACACAGAGTACAATGAGGGGGGGAGAACAGATACAACCATTTAAATAATGTGTTACTATTTACATAACATCAGACTCAGTGGGTAATTAGAAAAAGATCAAATGTTTTTTTAACAGAATTCTTTACCTCATATTAGGTTATATTTACACAGATATAAAATCATACGTGCTGACATCTTGGTATATTTACACGGATATAAAATCATACGTGCTGACATCTTTTAACGAGCCACAATATTCTTTTTTTTTCTCTCCTCATGGTATTCAAATATATAACAAGCTCTTGGAAATTCGACAAGAGTCCCGAGTATGACTAATATTCTAAATTTACTTAAAAAGCTACTTTAGAAGAACTAAACTCTTTCAAAAACCAAACGTTTTCACGAAAATACAAATTCAAAATATGTTTATAAAAAGTAATTTGGGTTTCTTCTCAAATAACTGTACGGTATTGTACAATGAGTAAATATATATATATACCAGCAAAAGAAGTTAAAAACTGCGTTTCTAGGAACACCATGATCGTCACACAGTCAATGTGAAGGTCAAGGCTGTAAGTACATATAAAGTATCAGTTTTGTTTTGTATTTTTAATCACAATTTTGTTGACGATTTGGGTTCCAACATTAATTCACGAAACCCTTTTATTTGATTGACTTTTAAACAAGAATGTAATGGCTTCTCATTGTTTTTAGACGTTCAGATTAGATATTCATCAAACACACACACCTCGAGTATTTAAACTTACTCATGCAGCTGATTGTTTAAATTCAGATTCTCTTCATCAGATATCCCACAGTTACCGATGTATAGCCACAATATATATTGTTGCGTCAGCAAGGTCACGTGACTAGTGTCACGCCACCTATTTTCTAGAAATATCTTGTTCCTTCGTGAATGCCCTAGGATTTACTAGATTTGTCTGGTATATATATAGGACGCTCACAACGTGACGAGACAATGTGTGTAGGTAGTGAGTAATTGAACTGCAGTCAGAGAGAGACGTATTGTTGAAGTTCGTTGTTATAGTGTTTGTTATAGAGCGACTGTTGAAAATAAGTGTATCGGTAAAGTTATATTCAGAACTGGTTTATTCTTTGGGTAGTCTGGTATATATAAGAGGGTGACAACGTGACGGGACAATAATGTGTGTAGGTAATGAGTAATTGAACTGCAGTCAGAGAGAGAGACGTATTGTTGAAGTAGAGCTCGTGAGACATGAACTAGCGTTTGTTATAGCGCGAATGTTGAAAATATGTGTATTGTAAAGTTGTATTCGGAAAGAATAAACCAGTTTTATTAAGTAAGGACTTGTGTCGCTAAAGTTTCGTCGGAACGAAGTTACGGAAAATCAATTAACAAACGGAGACATAACAATATGTTCTGCAAAGAATTGTAAACTATAAGATATGGGCATCTACTGTGGCTATTGAATGAGCGTTGTTCCTCAAAGTGTAATAATTTCAACAAGATTTTATCAACGTTTATGGCATACAGTCGTGAATAGTACATATAAAATAGAAGTAACTTTATTTTTCTCGTGTTAGTTATTATTTATTTCATTGTTTTTCTCGTTCTTTCATTGTTTTTAACAGGCTTCATTGGATCTGAAAAATTGTATAAACAGAATATAATGTCTTGGCAATTGAACAACTTCCACCCCCATGTTTTTGGTTTGGTTATCGTTTCAGAGCAGGCACAATGTCTATGCTAGCAAGTGGACAATGAAACTATAACTTGCCTGTGTTCTGTTGTACTAGGATGGTATGGAGTATGCAATTTGTTTCAATAATACACCAGTGTCAGTGAAGAAAAATATAGTTGAATCAAATTACACAGATTGACTTTTCATATGTAAGGGAAGGGATCCTTCTAATTCATACCAAGTAAACTGTCACCTCTTCACTTGATTGATTTATTTTGTGCAAAATTTCATGACAATCTAGGATTAAAGGTAATACCACCTTTAGAAAACTCACTAAAGTGTGACATTTGATTAGGTGTCATCGCACATGAAAATGTTAATATCAAACTGAGAAGAAGTGTATAAAGTATTTTGAGTTCCATATATTTTCATCTTTTCTTTCAAATATAAAGGACAGTCGTAATCCCAATTGATGTTGAGTAGTGTCAATAGTTGAGCTGAACATTAGGTAATGATAAAGTAATACTACAGGGTGAAATAATGGATATGCATAAAAGTTATGGAAAATCAAAGAAATTTCAAAATCAACAAGTAAAATCTAAAAAAAGGCTAGTTAAAGGGATGAAAGGATATACATATATGCGCCTATCTGTTAGACATAATAATGTTACGTCTCCGTTTGTTAATTAACTTTCCGTAACTTCGTTCTGACCAAACTTTAGCGACACAAATTCTTTACTTAATAATATATCTAGTAATCTCCCG
>NW_013667007.1:154760-162137 GCF_000517525.1 Limulus polyphemus | reverse complement strand
TATATTAACTGTTTCCCAAACTCTAAAATTAAATTACTATAATAATCATTTCTATTAAATAATTATATAAACCAAAATGCCAACATGCTTCACACAATTACACCATTTTTAAAGTATTTGCAGCTACATTCAAGGAACCGGGGAAAAGTTAACCAGAATTCACAGCTCGGCATCATGTAAACCCTACAGTTCATTGCATCACAATCTTGTCCACCTTAAAGGTTAAAGGTTTGTTCAATAATTCCTTACAACAGACCCTTGTACACTTTAAAGGTCATCACCAGAAAGGTCTGGTATTCTGTAATTCCTTACAACAGACCTTTGTCCATATTAAAGATTAAAGGTCATCACCAGAGTGGTATGGTGTTCTGTAATTCCTTACAACAGACCTTTGTTCACTTTAAAGGTTAAAGGTTATCACCAAAAAGGTCTGGTGTTCTGTAATTCTTTACAACAGATATTTGTCTACTTTAAAGGTTATCACCCAAAAAGTATGTCGTGACCAAAAAATGTAACACATCATATATATGCAAAACGGGACACTTGTCAAAATTAAGTTTGAATGAACTGAAAAGAACTGTTGAAAAGGAACAGTTTTGGACTCTGCTGTTTTTCAAGACTTTTATCTGACTGCCTCAGTATTAGCTGGGAAAAATTAAATGTATTTCGATATTGCTACAAACTTTACTAGATAGTTTTTATGAAGGCTGGCATATATTTCTGAAAATCTTAATTAATTATTACCCTCGGCCTCAGAGGGGGCGTCGAGGGTATTGCAATCGGGTCCGTGTGTGTCTGTCTGTCTATGTTTCCGCACGCGTATCTCAAAAACTAATAGACCTATGTACACGAAAATTTTACACAAGATGGGAAGTCAGCGTGGGACAGTCCTCCCTAAATGTGTTCCGGATCCAAATTTGAAAAAGAGCGGCAGGTTGAGAGCATGGAATCTCTGAGATTGTTCTTATTCCGTCTTGACTTAGGCCAATGTCTTCACCAACATCACGGAGCCGAGCGTTACTTAGTGGTTAGTGTGCTATTAATCCGAAGGTTCGCGTCCCATTTTTGCTAAAAACTTGATTTGCACTTTGGGGCCACGGGTGCACTTAAGAGTAACGGTCTAACCCTGTTTTTTTTTAATAGACAAGAGTGATCCAAGAGTTGGCAGTATGTAGTATTGACTAGCTGCCTTCCCTCTAGTGTATTAGTTAAAAAGTAAGGGAGGTTGAAAGACAAACAACAACTTATAAGCTTACTTGACTTCGTTAATTTCCGGCCTCAGTTTGTGTATAAGTAAGTTCTCTTTTATAAGAAGACATTGGTCATCATTAGCTCTTCTTAATACCTTAAAATAATTTGAATGAACGACCACGTCACACTCACCTTGGGCATGTTCCAAGACACTTTATTTATTTGACTCTCTTGAACTTGCAGTCAGCAGCTTTCTTGTAGCTGAACCGACGTAACCTTGTTTGGAACAAGGACAGGTAAATTAACAAATACATTTAATGATTTTTCAGTACAGAACTGCAATATATACTGCAGACGATTACTTGGTTTAAAAATAAATTTCAGTTATACACACGGATACACTCTACGAAGTACGGTAGGTAGCTATTTTTCTTAGCGTACCAAGGATATTTATAGATATATGACAAGGATACACTCTACGAAGTACGGTAGGTGGCTATTTTTCTTAGCGTACCAAGGATATTTATAGATATATGACAAGGATACACTCTACGAAGTACGGTAGGTAGCTATTTTTCTTAGCCTACCAAGGATATTTATAGATATATGACAAGGATATACTCTACGAAGTACGGTAGGTAGCTTTTATGGTTTACTAAAGTTTCTTGTGTTCAAATAATCAGATTATTCGATCAATCAAATAGACAGTGAAACCATTTTTGCATAAGAAGTTTTAAATGTTGTCCAACCTTTTTACTCAAAACTACTCGAGTATTTGATATTTATTTACACTATAAATAGAGGTCTTAAACAAATTTTCTCCAATATAGTTGGTGCATAACTTTTTGTTTGTTTGTTGTTAAGCAAAAAATTACACAGTTGACTATCTGTGCTCTGTCCACAACGGTGTCGAAATATGTTTTTTTATAAGTCCTTAGACATGTCGCTTAGCCACCGTAGGGCATATAACTTTAAACAATTAAAATAAAAGTCGGTTATTATTTTTCTTTTCTTTTTTTTTACGGCAAATTTCACATTCAAACTTCACAATTATGAACTACGTTTATGATATTGCTAATGGTCAACAATAAATTTAACTAGCAAAGACCCCCAAAACATTTGCGGTCAAATTAGTACCTTGATTGTAACAGCATTTCTTTAAATACAGGATTTCTAGAATAATGCGGATTGTAATCGCAGACACCAAAATCTATAAATCCACTTGTCTTAGGTCTAATATTAGTTAGGCCTATATTCGATAAAGAGATAAATTTACACAGTAACTTGTGTACATTCTTTCCTTTAGCTTAAGTTAGTTAGGGTTAAACTTCACCGTACTTAATACCATCAATAAATAAACTTATAATGTTATTCCTTTTTTGAAAACTTTAATAAGCTTTTAATATGTTGTTGTACAGAATGTCTACTATATTATATTTACATACGCCTATTGTTTACATCCGTGCCTGCGCATGCGCATTTAGATTGTAAGGTGCACGCGCATTTACTATTTAAATATTCTCAAAATTGAAAAACATAACCTAGGTCTTATAACGCTAAAAATCAGGTTTAGGTATTCGTGGTGAGCACAGCACAGATAGTTTTATGCCCAACGACAAACAAATATGAAGGTCTTACCTTTGTTTTTTATGAAATCAAAAAAAAAAAAGAATTAACCAGAGAAGAAGTGAACCTGAAACCAATAGCTACACCATCAAGATTATCATTCAACAAAAAATCGAGTAAGTTGCAAAAGTCATTAACTTCATAAACACAGATTCTAGAAACTAAGAAAGCATAACTCATTTGAATTGTCACTGTCAGTAAAAATTAAATCTACACTAAAGTGTATTATTTCTTTGTGGATTATTTTAAACTATGAAGTGAAAATTATTTAACGTCTAGTATTGGGGAAAGAAAACCAGTTTATTTCCTCCATTAAACGTTTCTACAAATTTTAAGTTGAAACATTGCCGTAAAATGTTGTATATGACATTATATCTCTAACAACAGGACTAATCTACTTACTTGTACAAACAACTGCGAAAACTCTCTTTTAACTCAACTAATTCTATGCTTCACGGAACGTCATATTTATAATCTACGTTCGAAAGTGCTAGAACAAAAGTTAACGTCAAATTAATACTTTCTAGTAATGCGCCATCTAGCTAACAAATAAATTACAACATTTAAAATATATAGCTTAGAACAGCATTGTTTCTTCCAAAAGTGTTAGAATAGACTGATTCAATTTCAAAACTGGAACAGTATACCCTACTATTGAACCTTAACTTTTGTATTTCATTGGGTGGATGAAATGGAATATTTAGATATAGTTGATAACATCTTGTGTGATTTGGCTTTACGAAGCTTGACCAAGGTCCTACTGACACTATGGAAATAAAATTACAAAGATATTTATTAAAATTAAAGAAAGATAATGTGTTAATTCAGGCAAGAAATTAGGTGCTCAGGAAGTCAGCCAAGGATTATTTATGACCTTCACAAAATATTAAAAAAATATGTCCATTAGGACCTATAATTTTAAATATTGGAATCTATAATCATACTTTGGCTGGATTTTTAGTTGGTTTTCTGACTAACGAATGTACTTTGTAAGACAGTTTTGAATTTTGATAACTACAGTCTCCTTTATAAGATTTAGTAATTATAATCTTGTCATTTTTACTAAGCTTTTTAGTTATGACAAATCTTCATTAGTTACATTTAAAACTTGGGAATTATTCGATTGTTTGTTATTAAGTACAAATATACACAGGGAGTTATCTGTGATGTGCCCACCACAAGTATTAAAACCCAATTTTTAGCGTTATAAAGCCTCAGACTTACCGCTGAGCCACGAGGAGGGGCGTAATTAGCGTTATAATTATGTTCAAATATTAAAGCTACTCCATTAATTCGAATTCTAATATTACTAAAAGTTTCTCCAGATTTAAACGAAATTGGCTGTTTAGACAAAAATTGTAAAATTATCTTTAAAATATAAGAAATATTCTTCCAATTTTAACTTATTAGGTATATTAAATTTTGATTTCAATCTTGCCCAAAATTATAAACATTTAAAATTACAGCATCCGGTTGTTCTATAATTAAGTCTTTAACCTAATAACGGTTTAAATTAATAAATTCAATCAAGTAATTTTTAAAGCATTATACAATGATTATTATTTTTTATATATTTCTGTAAAATTGTTTGTTTGAAGTTAAGCACAAAGTTACACAAAGGGATATATGTGCTCACCATGGGTATTGAAACCCGGTTTCTATCGTTGTAAGTCCGCAGGGAGGGGGCAGTTTTTAAGAAGTAACTCATCTAGACTATTAACTTGTTTGAATAAACCACAGACTGATATGTTCAAGATTTCAAAACTCAACGGTTGTTTTCCAACTTTATAATATCTAATAAAATCATAAAATTGTCGTATGGAAACCTTGAAATTCAAATATTTGGGTAATATATTTAAATATTTACATTCATTCAAAAAGTTTATATGAAACTTATTCTTAGAATACTTGAGTTAAGAAGTTGTTTTTTTTTCTGCATTACTAATCGGAAGTAGGTTTACCATAACGATAGACTCGTCCTTTGGAAATCTCAAATAGAGGATAAACTTTAACTCATAAGGTTAATCACTCATCCGTTTAGAATCTTATCCTTATACCGCAAACTTCTATAAAAAATCTAAACGTAACTTAACCTACTGTTGAATGATTTTCTAGCAATACATATTTAGGCTTAAGAAGTTTTACATTCATTAACTCATTCATAAGCTGAGGCCGAATATCAACTAGGTCAGTTCAACTTTTAAATTAATGCTTCTCTTATAACTTAAAAAAAAAACACGAAAATCTCGTCTATTTATAGCTATACACAGATAGTCCTTGCGTGAAAATACTAAAACAAACAAACCTTTTCCATGTGCGTAAAATATTTTCTTTGTAAACTTGAAACCGCCAGCTAACGGTTAGTTGCTTTATATATGTAGCCTTGAATGACTGTTGGCAGGCCGATGAAAATGACGAAAACGGGTCACTGAAGAGTTAGTCAATTTTAATAGCTTTTGCTGATGTATATTTTTAATCAGTATTCAGTTTTATTGCACCACCAGTACATACATATTTTATTGAACTCTATGTAGCCCCTACGTTTAATTCTGAAGTCGGAGGAACATTTCTTTATAAATAATAAATTAAATAAATTGTTTGTTTTTCCAGAAGATATCCTTAAGTGGGTAACAAGACTATGGACAGTGTTACAAAGACACACACAGTATAATACTGTATGTTATAACATTCGTAACATGAAACAATCATTGCTTTCCTTATTGACCTTAACGTCTTACATTGGACTGAATACACATTGTCTCATTCAAGACTCTGAGAAACATCAAATGTGGCACTTCTAATGTTTTCATCATTCTATAACTTCAGGTTTAGAACTATCAAAATAAAGGTATATTACTGGACTTTTGTCATCTATAAAGGCTCAAAGTTACCTGTCAGTATCTTAGAGGAGTTTACATTCTAGTTTATCATTGCTCTATGTTAGTGGTCGGCAACCTATGACCCGCCAAAAGTTGGCTTCACCATTGCAACCCTTGAGGGCACAATCATTGTTCTGTTCAAATTTCTCGACTGTGTGAGAAGAACAAATATATTAAAAGAATGAGGAAAAAGAGACACAGCTACAGAGAATTTTAAGATCAATTTTAGGGAAAAATATTCAAGTTGGTAGAACTATTAATTTTGTTTGTTGTCTGTAAAT
The DNA here is from genome assembly GCF_000517525.1 of Limulus polyphemus. Taxonomy (NCBI): domain Eukaryota; kingdom Metazoa; phylum Arthropoda; class Merostomata; order Xiphosura; family Limulidae; genus Limulus; species Limulus polyphemus. Next base: position 156,160 of record NW_013667007.1, on the reverse strand, counting down.
AAATATACACATTTAAATACATGTTAATTGAGAATTATATGACTATCACTGACCTAATACAATGCTAAATTTTTCAACAACAACAAAAATAATAATAAATGACCCGCGATAAAAAAAGGTTGCTGACCACTGCTCTACGTTCCCATTAGTCTCTCGAACCCTAGTAACTTGAGAATACAGAGAGGGTATAAACTTGGTTCAGATTACTGCAACTAGGTGGAGTGAGATATGTTGTTGTGTATTATGTTTTGCAAATTTAGGATATATATATATATATATACATACATAATATTGTAAAGTCCAGTGAAGCTATATAAAATGAGTTTCTTAGTAAAATAAAGTGTTATTTCCCATGAATCCCAGTGTATCGTGTTCATTTGGACTCATACTTTCACTCACCTCTTGGTTCTTCCCCGTGAATAATGACTGATGTAAATGACCTTCTAGTAAATGACATCATCATTGTCTTCGTCATATCCTGCGTTGTTCTGACTTTTGGTGTCCATCCTGCAGGGATAAACATGGCTGTCTTGTCATATATGTCTTGTTGCAGTCAACCAAGTTGGAAAGTATTCTGCTTACGACAGTTACTTTTGTAGTTTAAGTGAATACCTGTTCTGAAGGATACTGCTGTGGCCAGTAGCAGTGTGCTTCAGAGAACAGACCAATACTGTAACCTATTGTTACTGTGACTACAATACCACACCTGTTGACCACATGTAGCATGGAATAAACTGGACTTCTAACTAACTAAGTTTACCACTGAACAAAAGTTAGCTACTTCTTAAGAAGCAGTTAATCACTTGAAAGCAAAACAAACAAACAACAGATGTTGACTGATGGCCTAATTTTTGGCCAGATCATCAAAATGTCCATCCACCTACAGATGATAAATGATTATCCACAGGAGAAAGGTGACTACAAGCAACCTTCCTCCAGACTCAGCTCAGCAGTTCCTGTAAATATCACAAAATGTTCTTCTCTGCTTATTTCATGTTGACCTCCTATTGTGAAATTTGGATCAACCTATATGCTTCTACTTAAATGTGTTTTAAGTCATCATTACGTATTCTTGATTTTTAGTTCCTTACTTAAATTTTGCATCATTATGTTACAACAGCGGAAGTCACGTGACGCTGGTAACACGTGATGAGATTCTGGAAGGATCATGAAATTTCCTGGCAACTCTAGTCTGTTCCAGGCGCCCTCTTTTTTAGAATATAAGCCCGGCAAATAAAGCGAGGAGAGGATTGCATAGATAGAGAGATTAAAGATAGAGATAATCGAGTCAAGCCGTAAGTAAAGTGTGTGAATCCCTGTGAATTATAGTATGTTTCATAAAAGTAGTTAAGTTTAAAGTGACTGTGGAAATTAAGTGTATTACAAAGTTTGTAACGAGA
>NW_013667007.1:152523-153995 GCF_000517525.1 Limulus polyphemus | reverse complement strand
CTCTAGCTTCACGTAGGCGTAAGCTAGATAAAGTTATTTAAAAGTCACAGCTACATTTATGATTTGAATTTAAACAGCCTCATTTATATATATACGTTTTCAAGATGTTTACACTAAATATTTCAAAAGGCATACCTTCTCTAAACAACTAATTATTGAGTTTAACTAAGCTATGTTCAGTTGTTGTTTTTAATATTGATTTAATACACGAAATATTATCCATATTATGTAAAAATAAAAAAATAAAACAGTCGACTTACCACACTACAAACACCACATTCGGAAGTATAATGGGAAAATTAGGGTAATTTCTATATGTAATAAGTGGAAAGTAATTAAACACATCGATTGATTTAGGAGGTTAACCCGACGCTAAAATACGAGACTTTTACATTTAGTTTTAAAAAATAACTAAAGCCATATTTACATATTACGGCACAACTGTGTAATGGATACTATTAAATATTCGTTCTAAACATATCAAATTGTGAAATGTTATAGATTGTATGCTAATGGCAATTCATGCAACAAAGTCTATAAAATTCCAAACAAGGAACGTTACCGAATCAAGTAATTTAACATGCCTTATTCTTATAGCTATTATTAACTAAGTTTATATGTAAAATATTTAAAACAAATAAAACGCCACAAAAGCCTTACTCGAAAGGTTGCCATGAAAACTCAGAATTAGTCTTCAGATGGCGTTACAGATAATAAAGTCTTAAAATTCTTAAATTTTACTTAAATCCTTATAAATTAAGAATGACAAGTCCTTCGTACAGTATATTGTCACGACAGCGGAAGTCACGCGACACTGGGAGCATGCGCGCTGGAATTCCTCAAAGGATAATGAAGGCCCGAGTGCATTCGAGGCGCCCTCTTTTTAGTATATAAGCCTGGCGAGAAAAACCAGCGGGATTGAAGAGATAGATAATTGAGTCAAGCGAACAGTAGGCACCGTTAGTAAAGTGTGTTAATCACTGTGATTTGATGGCAGCAATACAAGAACAGCAAAAGAAACATAAAGAACAAGAAAATAAACAAGAAAGAGACTGCAGCAGTAGTTGGAGGAGAAAGAAAAGAAACATAAAGAGAGACTACAACAGTGGCAAGAAAACCAGTACAAGTGGCAACTGGAACAAGAAAGGAAACAAGAAGTACAAATGGAAAATATTAGTAAATTTCAAAGTGAATTAAATACATTAAAGGATGATTTACTGTCTTTTACACAAGGAGGATATATTAGTCATGGACCTAATCAGCCCCAGACAATGGGAAGTCCCTTCCAGACCCAGCAGCTAAACCCTAATGCAGGCATCTTCTGTCCTGCCAGAAGTCACATTCCAGACATGAGTGTCAGCTATAAGGATGATCTAGTATGAAGGAAGCTGCAAGTTGTTTGGCATACGAAATATTAGGACAACGCCACTTCACCCACAGTCTGATGGGATGGTAGAAAAGTACAATTGGAC
>NW_013667007.1:150415-151558 GCF_000517525.1 Limulus polyphemus | reverse complement strand
GATAATGGGACATTTCCTGATGGAGCAACTGAACCCCACGTGAAGCAGAAGCCAATGAGACGGAGACTAGTAGGAAAGAAGATACGTCCTGTAAAATTAAGATAATTTGTTGTATTTTAATTTTGTGTTTGTAAATTCTGTACATTTAATTAGGTTATTGTTAATTATCTATTGATTTAATGTAAGTGGCTATTGTTCGGGACGAACAATACTAAGGAAGGGACAGTGTTACGACAGCGGAAGTCACGCGACGCTGGGAGCATACGCGCTGGAGTTTCTGGAAGGATCATGAAGGCCCGAGTGCATTCGAGACGCCCTCTTTTTAGTATATAAGCCTGGCGAGAAAAACCAGCGGGATTGAAGAGATAGATAATTGAGTCAAGCGAACGTAAGTGAAGGGTGTGAATCACTGTGATTTATAGCGTGCGTTATAAAAGTTGTTAAGTGTATTACAAAGTTTGTATCAAGAAAGAATAAACTAATTTTAATCAAGAAAGGACTTATATCCCTAAAGTTTCTCGGAAAGAATTTCTACGAGAAATTAACAAACAAGCAGATACGCAACAATGTGTTAAATGTTTTCGTAGATCTGAACATAAATAATACCAATAAACTACACAGTAAAACTAAACATAATATTAATAAGCTAGACAGTAGACATGAACGTACATAATATTAATAAGTTACACAGTAGATCTAAACATAATTAATAATTACTAATAAGGTAGACAGGAGACCTAAACGTAAATAATACTAATAAGTTAAACAACAGATCTAAAGATAAATGATACTAGATCGTAGATATTCCCAAAGATGACATTATCACGGAGACCGTAGACATTGACAAGATGGCATTATCACATAGACTGTAGACATTGACAAGGATAACATTATCACATAGACCGTAGAGATTGACAAGGGTGACCTTATCACATAGAGTCATAGACCGTAGAGACTGACATTAATTATATTGTCACATAAACTGTAGAGGTTGACATTAGTCATAATTTTTCCTAGACCCTTGAGGTTACCAATAATAGTATTATTGCATCAGCGATGTCACGTGACTAGTATCACGCCACGTCTTTCTAGAAATATTCTGTTCCTTCATAAATGCCCTAGCATTTACTAGACATGTGTTAC
>NW_013667007.1:148222-150089 GCF_000517525.1 Limulus polyphemus | reverse complement strand
AACGGAGACGTAACAGTATATTAAAACCTGGATCGTAGAAGTTGACTTTGATGATATTATCGGTTTTTAGAGTATTTTCTTTAAGTATAAATATTTTTTACTTATATTAAAATCAACCCAGTGGACATCACCTTACCAGTTTCACCGATGTTTTACGAATGATAAATCTGACGCCTGGGTATTTAATGTCGAACTATGACGTTTGAAGAATCTGAGTTGAGAGAAATTAGGCTTCATGAAATGCATGGATTGTTAGAGGTTTTATGCATTAAAGTAGCGAAAGCAAACACACATAACGCACAATAATGGAGTCGCTATCCACAATTATTTCACAACTGCGCTTCTGAATTTTGGAAAAATTTCAAGTTGAAACCGTGTACATAAAGATATGCGTTTTAAGGAAAAAAGAGAGAAAAAATATCTTAAATGAATACTGTAATTATTGTTTTCTTTCAAAATTGTCAGAAATCTGGTTTCATAAAGTTGTGACATGTCAAAATCAGAATTAACAAAACATTAAATGTATTTTCTTTTATCCTCAAATAAATAGAATAAGTTATAGGTAATATCAAATCGTGTAACTCGCATTAAAAAGGCAAGAAAAGGGATAAGAAATATAGAAAGAAAAGTACTACAAGCTTTTGAATATTAGGCTCTTCGTTGTCTTCACGATTTGTAATTTCATTACGTTGCCTTTTTAATTCTGACACTTTGAGGGAGAGGGGAAAAAAAAATCTGTTCTGTGAGTGTATAAAATTCAAGAGAAAACAAAACGTGAACCGCACAAGCTTTCATTTCTTCATCCTTTGTCTTTACACATGCAGGCAGAATATCTTTCGAGTGAACCAGACGATTTTATTGATCCCGGTTGGTTTACTACATCATTTTCTTTTGGTTATTTCCGTAGGCCTAATTTAGCTTCACTTGTGAAACAACCTCAACCATGGAAAATATTAGTGTCTTTGTTTTATGTCACCCATTCTATAAAATGTGATGTCATTGGTAATATTTATTTGTGTGTGTGTGTGTTTGTTCGAAATGATAACAATTTGAATATAATAGTCTATTCCTTCAGCTAGGAACAAACCATCCTCTAACTGCGCACACTCCACTTTTCTTTGGCTCTGTTTTGAGCAAAGTGATTTCGCCGAATCTACGTACGTACGTCTGCAATGTACACGTTGACTTTTGTACGTTGGCTTAGCACACTGACGTTGCTACTGAAGAAATTATACGATTCACTCAGTATCCTATGACATTCAACTGTTTGATATAAATAATATAAATTTTGTTGCAGTTGTTGTTCTTCAATACAGGTGGGAAGTAAAAACAAAAACAGTCATACTACAATTGTTGTATAATATACGTAAATTTTGTCCACCCTACGTTATGGTGGAAAGTTGTTCCTAGAACTATTAGGGTGTAGGTGTTCTATGTGCAGGTTAGTTGGTTACTTATTTGAATAAGTTTGATTAGAGGTTGAAGTCATTTCCCTCAAATTAAGCAGTGTGTTCTGTATTTTAAGATGTTTTTGACCTTTGATAACCAGTCTGGAACATACGGAATTTATAGTGTCTACATTGTCACTTGTTTGTGAGAAGAATTATAATAATTTTTATAAACATTATATGTATATATGTATATGTATGCATGTATGTGTGTGTATATGTATGTATGTCTATGTATGTGTGTATGTATATATATATATGTATGTGTGTATATGTATGTATGTATGTATATGTAGATATGTATGTATCTATTTATATGCATGTATTTATATGTATGTATATATATGTATGTATTTATATGTATGTATGTATATATATGTATGTATTTATATGTATGTATGTATATATATGTATGTATT
>NW_013667007.1:146539-147282 GCF_000517525.1 Limulus polyphemus | reverse complement strand
TGTATATATATGTATGTATGTATTTATATGTATGTATGTATATATATGTATGTATGTATTTATATGTATGTATGTATATATATGTATGTATGTATTTATATGTATGTATGTATATATATAGATGTATGTGTTTATAAACAAAGGTAACGTGCTTTTCTCTTTCATGTAATTTGTTATTCGTGTTTTTTAGCTCTTTTTTTATTAACGGCTTTTTTCTTAATTATATCCATAATTACATTTTTATTATTCACATGAACATGATAGAAAAACAATTCATAACATGACTTTATTTTACGAGTTTTTCTGATCCTCTTGACCGCAACTACAAGAACTATAACTGAGATGTGTGACTGTCTTCAGTTTAGGCCGGGCGTGGCCTAGTAGTTAGCTTGCCAGCTGTGAGTCAGAAGGTTTTAAGGTTCAAGTGGGTGATACGTTGCTGATCACGTTCCGCCCTGCTGTTGACCTCCCGTGATCAACGGACCAATTTTAGGGAGAGCTATACCTGAACCTTGGAGTACGGGTTGAAATATCAAATACGTTTTTTATTTGTTGCTTATTATGTGAACTGTCTTAGAAGACATTGGTAGTTTAATGGAGTTCTTCTAGCCCTGTTCCCCTAGTGGATCCGTGTTCGATTCGGTGCGGTGAACAGAGCGCTGATATCCCATTGTGTAGCTTTGCGCTAACAAACAAATCTAACTCAGTTTTTATTTTTTTTTATTTCATATTTTTTATTCCTG
>NW_013667007.1:128946-145520 GCF_000517525.1 Limulus polyphemus | reverse complement strand
GTCACGTGACCTCGATGTCGTAACAATATTTCGAGTTTACGTGATTTTAAGCCTATTAGTTGCTAATATTTCCCTGTGAAACTGTAGAATGAAAAACTCTGCTACACAACAATATAACTGGACAGCATACCGTCAGTAGTTTTGACTGTTCGTAACAATTATCAGCACTTCTCTGATATCATTGTTAGCATCTTTCATTCTGATTTTTAGTGAGAAAAGCTACTGAACTTAATAATTAATTCAAAACTGCAGTCACAACAACTTGTAGAGTAGGAAAGTTGTGATTTTAATAATAGCTACGTTTTGTCCCATAGTATCAACTTAAAACCAGGTTGAATTACAGACTCGTGATTGTGAAAATAAGTTTGTAGGTGGTATTAAATTAGTGAAATGAAGTGGATAAAATATTAATACAGATAAAGGAGGTTCCTAGATATTCATTTAGCTTTGACTTCGGTAATCTTATCGGTAGTGCTTCAACTGTTTTTCTTCTGTTGATGTCTGGACATCTTCGGACGATTTCGACATTGTTTTCAGTGACAATAAGTTTAAGGCACATCTTAAAGAACAGTCTCGTGTTCTCGAACATCTCAAAGAAACAAAAACGTCTTGCGAAATCATCCGAAGAGAACCAGACATCAACAGAAGAAAAATGGTTGTAGCAATACTGATAAAGTTATCAAAGTCAAAGCTAAATAAATATCCAGGAACTTCCTTTGTCTGTATCAATATTTTATCCGCCCCATTTTACCAATTTAACGCCACCTACAAAATTGTACTCAACATCACCAGTTTGTAACGTTCTCTGGCATTCGACTGCCTTTTGATTGTGCCTTTTACCAGATGATGACTAGACAGGTCGAAACGTTATAATTATTAAAAAACAGCACTTGTCTACTGTAAAAGTATTGTATTTTTAAGTTATTCATCTTTGATATTGTTTTTATAATACAATAGAATTGATTGCTTGATTCTAGTTTATTTAGGATAGCGTAATATGTTATTCAAAGATATGTAAAGAGTGAATATTCTTATGGAAGTATATATGGATAAAAATGGTAAGAAATAAATAACCCAATTTCTTAAATATGGCTTTATCCATCTTATTTACTTCTACTAAATATGTCTTGAAAGGATAATGGTGTCGTATCGAATATATGCACATCTGGTAACTTCTGGAAAATGTTATCTCTTCAACCCATACTGAGAATGGTCAGAACGCGCGTGTGTGTGGTGATTTGATCGCGCTGCTCTTAAAATATTTTGTTATCCTTTTTTGAGAGCACAATTTGAAGTGGTTATTAAATTCAAAAATTATCGTTTAAGGGAAGTATTGGAGGGTGTACAAGCAATAAAAGTAAATGTCTTTATATTTTAGTAGACTGGTGCTGGGCTTTACACTCTGTTGTCAGGTGGGTACGTTGATTTTATTACAGCTCTTAACACCAACACGTTCTTCATATTATTGACCCCCCTCCCCATAAAGAGAACGTTGTTTGTTTCCTAACTTTGAAAACACTCAAAAAGTGGTAAGATTCCTTTTAATGGTAATATTTCTTTGGCGAGAAAAAACAGTGACAATTGTGGTAATAACTCACAGCAAGCTATAAGAGATATACAAACTCCGTACAAGATAAAATTAGTTTAATATAAACATTTCTCTTTCATTATCATGAACGTGGTTTTGTTTATCTAAACTCTTCCCTACATAGTGAGGTTAGGTAACTTTCAAATCTTTTTCTTTATCTTTCTGACAGTCAGCTAAATTTTCGAAAGCGTTCGAATTCTGGCTTTCTTATGGTGAGGATTAATCGCAAGGACCGGGGAACTACTTTCTTCATAGGATTAATCGCAAGGACCAGGGAACTACTTTCTTCGTCGTTAACTCTGATGACCATGATTATGCTCTATAGATGAACATATGCTATATATGCACTGCCCCTATTTGAAGATATTTTCATTAAGTCATTTTAGCTGTAAAACTTTCAATATCTTTAAGTCTAAACCTGTTGTTTCAATAGAACTTTAGGCAGAATAGACACAGTAGGTTTGAGAACGTTAATGGACTGGAACTGCCTGTTGAAAGAAAACGAAACGGTGTTTCGGTTTTTATAATTGCTGTCTATTAACGTCTAGAGTTAGCAGAAAAGATGCTTTGGTTTTAGTCTTCCTGTATGTGAGTAGTATCCACTAGCATAGGCGGATATGTTCCCCTCCAAAACTAGTTTCTGCCCTCCTAAGATTTTCCATTTTTACATATATGCAGAATCAATGTTTTTAATAACACTTTTGGCTCACAATTTCCAAGGGCGGCATCTCACACCTGTAGATATTAAGTTCTAACTTGAGAGCATTGTGATTACTCAACTTGCCCCCCCCCCCCCACCCCTCTCAGTACTTGCTCCAAGATACGCCTATATCCGCTAGTACTGGGGCAGCGTTAGGGTTAGAGGTATGCATAATACAGAATGTTAAACAAACCACAATTACTCTGACTCAACAAAACGGCACACCACGAGACAGAGTAATTTCACACATAGTGCAGGATATGTGGCACACCACGAGACAGACTAATCTTACACATAGTGCACGATATGTGGCACACCACGAGACAGAGTACTTTGACACATAGTGCAGGATATGTGACACACCACGAGACAGACTAATTTTACACATAGTGCACGATATGTGGCACACCACGAGACAGAGTACTTTTACACATAGTGCACGATATGTGGCACACCACGAGACAGAGTACTTTTACACATAGTGCACGATATGTGGCACACCACGAGACAGAGTATTTTACACATAGTGCAAGATATGTGGCACACCACGAGACAGAGTAATTTTACACATAGTGCAAGATATGTGGCACACCACGAGACAGAGTAATTTTGTGCCACATATCTTGCACTATGTGTACTACAAGACAGTAATTCCACATATGGTAATGTATTTTTGTCCAGAGTACACAACAACAGGCCTAATAGTTCACTTTGAGAAACACCGCTGTAACTTGTTATTTATTTTTTACACATAACCATTGCGCTTTATAAACACTTATGCGAGTATGTTTTTAACACGGTATTAGTACGCCTTAAAAACATCTATTTAAGTATGTTTTATAGTATTAGTATGCACTGTTAGGAACATTTATGTAAGCATGTTATTACACGGTGTTAGTGTTAATACACCCTGCGAGGGACAGTTATTCAAGTTTATTTTTACAATGTGTTACTATGCTTTCTGAGGGACACTTATGTAACTATGTTTTAACTCTGTGAAATACACCAAAACAAGTTTTTCTTGTGAACTTTTGAAAGTAGTTTTTCCGTGTGTTCAGATTATATTCTTGCAAATGATAAGAGCTTATACACAAAACAGTCTTCTGTGAAGGATGTGTTTATTACGTTGTCTACTAATCTTTAACAAAAGATAAGCAGCTTTACAACAGTTTACGTATTATGATTGAACGGTGATACTACAATTAGGTAACGTGCTGATGAATGAGCGAAAAGCTACAGGTTATTCTAACCACGTGTAATCTTTACAACTGGCTGGCAGACGTCAGAAAGGATATGATTTTACTGAGTAGTTATATATTAGTAATTATGTATTAGTAGTTATATATATTAATAATTATGTATTAGTAGTTATTTATTAGTAATTATGTATTAGTAGTTATATATTATCATCCAAGAATTACTTTTATATTTTGTTTACTTCTTTCTGTATTAGGAGAAAGAAATCTATGTAAGTTACTAAGTCCCCAAGATCGGATCTCCCGCTACGTTTAACCTGCAGCCAATTCGATGCTACCTGATTTTCGTTTTCATTTTGAAAGATATTTTACTAAAGTTAAGCTTGTTTTTGCCCTACATACGAGTTCAGAAATAGTAAAATATACAACCGGCTCTTCTAGACTTCCACATAATAAGTTGTTATTTTTTAAGAATATTGTTTACATATCTTAAAAGTTAAAGCTCTCTGTGTGCATAAGATATTGATAATAAACATTTCTTCTCTATTTTACCATGAGACAGTTCTAGCTTATCAACAGATATTACACTGAAAAAACAAAACAAATTAATCTTGTGTTTCATCATCTTAGTTATCTGTTTAGAGTCGCAGGTTGGCTATGTGTTAAAGTTCTGAATTTCGTATCTGCCTACCCGTACGATGTCACAAAACTACTCCCCACATTTAAAGCTGTGCGTGTGTTATAAGAGTGACAGTTATAGTCCTTTAGCATGAATGGTAGGTAGTAGGGTTGACTGCCTGTCTTACCTCTGATTAGTAGTGCAAAATTAAGGACGGCGATAGATAGCCTTAATAACTTTGCTATAAATAGAATTGTGCTTTAGAACGTTTATGGCTATCCCGCTAGATATATGCGTTGATATATATGGTAGATAGACATCTATCCATGCACAGAAAAACATCTGATATTATGTTAACTTGTTTTCGGAAGTTAGACTTTCATTCGTGAATTCATCCACTGAATTTTTGAACCATCTAATTGTTCTTTTGTTTTTCCTGCATGCATTCTTAGTACAATGAATATTATGTGCTAATAATGATGTTTCATAATGTATTTCCAATCACATTATTACTAGTAACTTGACTCCCGGTGGCTCATAATGGGCTATCTGTGCTCTGCCCACCGCAAATACCAAAACATGATTTTTAGCTTTATAAGTCCTCATACTTGCCGAAGGCTATTAATTTTACTAGCAGTTCGAAGAATCCTGTCATCGGAGTCTATCAAGCAGGAAAATCAAAATGGAATATGTCTACTATTAGGAACGACTGTGGTCAACAGTGGCAGGAAACTGACTTAGAGAAAATATGACTGGACGCTGTTGTAAAGTATAACAGACATAACTGATTCCTTCAAGAATGGTCAGTTCAACCATACTATGCGAAGGTCTTTATAAATACTGTCCAATGATAGTCGATAATTAATCATAAAATTGCTCATTTCAGATGCAAATGGGAATTCACAGGTTAAATGGTGCTGGGAGCAAACCCTGGACAATGAATTTCGGGAAGAATTAAATGTCGCATTTTACCAGTTTTTGTACTAACGGTGGAATAGCAATAACAAGTTTGTTCTGACAGTGTAAACTGCTGTAGGTGAAGTAAGGATGTGGGTAATGTTCCCGTGACAGAGTATATACCTGAATATTGCTGCCAGCCAGTCATATCCACCCCACTTCCATCCTGATGGACAGAGAATCTTTCAAGACAACAATCCGCCCTGCTCGATTAGTCAAAAATTTATTAAAGGGGAATGACGATCTTTGGCGTAAAATCTCAACCCAATTGTGTATCTTGGGGACGAAACTTAAACACAACATTCACCATCTAGTTTGTTTGTTTGATGTAGACTATATGCGTTACCCGTTTCTAATTTTGAAACGATGAACTAGAGGGAAGGCAACTAGTCAATACCACACACTGCCACTTCTTGGGCTACTGTTTTACCAACGAGTAGGATTGAACATTACATTATAAACCCACACGGCTGAAAGGGCGATCATATTCGACGACGAGTGTCGATCCAGCTACCCACGGGTTGCGATTCGAGCTCCTTTACCACCGTAGTCTTCTAGCAGTATTGTGAAAGTATTATGAACAATGCTCCTCGACCAACAGATCGAAAATGACATTTTTCAGCACCTTATGCAATGCCGACTTAGCACCAATAAACAGGTTCATGATATCAGATAGAAGGCCCTAATAAACAGGTTAATCGGTTGTTGCGTATCTGCTCGTTTGTTAATTTCCGGGGAACTTCGGCGATACAAGTCCTTTCTTAATTAAAACTGTTTATTCTTTCTTGATACAAATTTTAGTAATACACAGAATTTCCACAGTCACTTTAAACTTAACAACCTTTATAACACACGCTATAACTCACAGTGATTCACACACACTTTACTTACGGTGCCTACTGTTCGCTTGACTCAATGATCTATATCTTCAATCTATCTGCATATCTATCTATCGCTGGCTTTATTTTCCGTACTTTATGTACTAAAAAAGAGAGCGCCTGGCAAACACTCAGACATTCGCGAGGTTCCTCGATAAGTCATGATTTTCTAGAAACGCCAGCGCGCATGCTCCCTGCGTCGCGTGACTTCTGCTGTCGTAACACGGTGTATTGTTCAATTTTACTTAAATACCAGAGCAATAATATCAGTGAAACTTCGTGTAAAACAGGCCTACCATGCAAAATGAAGCCTTCAATCATATATTCTAGCCTGCTCAATCATCAGTTTTTAATCCCATTAAAGATAATTAACAGTAATTCTTGAAAGCACGCTTTGACAACTTTTCCTCCTTCCGACATTTCTGAAGGATTAGAGGGGAATCATGTCCAGAAATGGTCAAATATTCCTGTTTAACCTTTCTGACTTTGCTGTTTCCTAGTCCTGCAGAATTGAGCTTGTTTATTATTTCTTTTTCTTTTAAAGAAACATTATATTTTAATGTCATATTAAATCTCTTTGGATAAGTGTTTCTGCCGTTAAGTAACACACAGTTATAAACCAGAAAATTTTATATGTTAATATATCATTAATTATACATACACCTTTATTATTGGAATAAAAGTAAGGTATGAAACAAATTTAAGTATTGTTTGTGAGTATAGTGACTAATATTCTTAAAATGATTTAACTAAGAAATCAAAATTTTACAATTGCTAATGTTTTTTTTGTTTATTATATCTATAACTTCACTTTATAGTTAAAATTTTCAACACACAGCGCAGCACAAATATTATTTTGTTTTTTTTCTCTGCCACTAATATAATAAAAGAATACATTTAATATCATATTCGGATACCTAGGTGGTATTAATACTTTATTTTGATTATAGGGTATTAGGTTTAAAGACTAGCTGTCCGATGAAAAGAACACGTGGTTGACTTAATGACTGTTGCACGTGTAACCTTGCCATCGTTTAACAGGCTTTTGTGGTTTCCTTTCCATAGTCTGAAAGAGATACTGTCTATTTAGCTAGGGTTCTTTCAGTGTTGAGTTTGTTTTCGACGTTTGGGACACAGCTGTGACGTTCAAACAAAGCTTCAGGTGGGTCAAGTTACCAAACTGATGCCTTTACTGTGACCTCCACAAGCGGGCAGTTTGGTCATAACCGTGTTCAGCGACTAAATGGCACGACACAAAGAACATTGGCCATTCAGAGTACAGTTTTCACAAAATTGACGTTTCATTCGGATCGTTTCAGTATAGTGTGTGTCCCAGGTGCAACAGTATCTGGCTACAAGTGGGAAGGAAGCCTGCATTATCGTTTCAGTGTTGTCCCAGGTGCAACAAAATATGGCCTACAAGAGAGAGAAGGAAACCTGCATTTGTTTGTAGGGTTATATATCTGTTATCAAATCTTAAGTTATTTTTATAGGTATCATAAAACAGGTATTAGATATTCTAAAGCACCTTTCGGTATTGTCACTTTTGCTCAAAACAATAAAAAAGTCGAAGTCATTTATTCGCGTTAAATTTTATGATTTTTTTTTTAATTTTGTAATCATTAAAATGGAAAAGTCAAACCCATACGGTACTTGGCATGCTCATTCATTTGAATTTAGGCCTAAATTAATCTAAAATAAAAATTATGTAGAAATGCATGAGCATTTAGGATCTCATTATCTTATATATATATAACTGATTTGAATGTAGTATCAGTTGGACTGAAACCCAAAGAGTAGATTGTTGATTTGTTGCAATTCAAAAACTGATTTTTTTCTTTATAACAGTTTGTTTTGTGAAGAGCCAATGGAAAGTGTTTTTGTTGAGTAATATATGGCAAACATTACAAAATTCCTTTGAAAAATACTTTCTTCCTTACCACGAAGTTCCATGTTATTTATTCATTTTAAATGTTAATATTCAGTTACTCCAGAAGAACACAATACAATAAATAATTCAACGGTTCAGTCCAATACAACATTCTATCACAGAACAATATTTAGCTATAATTAACATATATTGTGCTAGTTGATGATTCCTTAGTTTAGCTTACAATATTATATGTAAATCTATTCGAGTATGACGTATCAAAGGTTGGTTGGTTACGTTCATATATTCCTTGTGAAATATGGACAAGAAGATCAGGAATATAGAAGTAGTTGTAGAAAAACAAACTTATCAGAAGCCTTAAAACATATACTTTATATATAAAATTCGTTTTGGATGTTATTCATTATTTTAGTTTTGAAAACGAACGTATATGATTTTTTGTTGATCTATCAGCTCGGTACGAAATGAAAAATGTTACTTTTTTTCTGTGAAATGTTCTACAATTATAAAGAAAAACTCATTGAAGAAAATATAATGGTTGATTTTTAGATCAAGCCAATTTGTGTTCAAGCTATTCCTACAATACCTTTGCTGAAACAATAGAACTTTACAGTTCTGGTGTTTGAAAGGCTACAACACAAGTTGAAAAAAAAAATTAAAGAAATAAAATATATGGATGCTATATTCATTAACGAAAAAAAAAATCCAAAATGAACAGAGACAATGGGTGGTACATGTAATTAAACCACCATTCATAAAACAACACATTATACCCAGGGCCGGATTAAAGCCTTTGTAGGCCCTAGGCACCTTCAGGATATTGGACCCTCAACCAACATTCAGTTACTTATATATATATATATCATATTCCATTCTTCTTCTTGCAGGTAAATAGCTGAAACATGTCGGATGGTTATTGAAGAAAACATGAATCTGGGCATGCCAAAAGAAAGAAAAGAGGGTCCATGGAAGAAGAGATACGAAAACAGCAAGGCTCAGTGTTAACATTTTTAATATATATTTTTAATATATTGTATGTGAGCAATTTTGTTTAATGTTTGAAAAACCTTCTTTTATTGTTTCGTTTTCTTCTTTTAAAATAAAATATAATTCTATTTTATATTTTATATGCTAATTTTTTTATAATTTTATAATATTTAAATTTCTTAAATGATTTGAAATATACTTTTCGTAAGCCCTAGGCACTGTGCCTAGTGCATAATACAGCTCTGATTATACCAGTACACTTAACACTATTACTTTCAGTTTAACAGTTGTGTGCTATGGAGTATCACACAGTCTTACAGTTTGTTTTTAACACTGCTAGTAAGCTTTGTATCCTTTCCACTTATTATCGTTTCTTAGCAGCTTGTATTTTCTGTCTCTGTGTTTTCAGTTAATCATAAAACATACTATGGTTCTCTTTATTTTAGTTTTTATATTTTATTTAATTAATATATGTCATATGTTTGTATAGCTAGCTATATAGTTAATATTATAACTATACTATAATGTTAGTACAATAATAATATTTTATACACTGTTAGACGCGCGTTACGACAGACTCGAGAAATAGAACGTTACAAGCAGTTTTATCATTTAACGAATATTCTAATATCAAACCGTTGTGTATATTAACCCTGATGAAGCCGCAAAGGCGAAACGTTGGTTGAAATAAAAATATATTTTGTTTATATTTATCTGGAGGGTAACGGTCGTTTCTCTAAACTTTTAAAAACAACGCCGGCACCGTGGGATAACAAAACAAATCTTTTAGAAGACTGAAAATGTGTGTTTATAGTTCATACAAGTCTGAGTTTGTGTTGTGAAATATATAAATCTTTTCCACAATGTAGAAAATAATTTGATATATGAGTAGCTTGTGATATTAGCATAAATTTGCACTATTCCAGTTGGTCTTTTGTTTGTTTTGACACAAGTTGAACGTGTCTGGAATCTAATGATTATTGTATGGAAATATGCACGAATAACGATAATATATGTAACAGTAGCTATCCGTTATATAAAAACTGGAACTGGTGAGATGTTGGAAAGAGTATATTACAAATAAGAAGTGCTTATCGAAACCTTGTATCAAAGTTGCTAGATTGCTACATAATATTGTAGTGATATTAGTCTCTTTGGTCACGTGATACGTGAGCGGATCTAGTTGTCCAATCAGGTGTTGACACAGCCTAGTTTTAAATAAATAATAAAAAATACATATTTGCCAACATGTTTTTGAGATTTGGATGTCATAACACAGAAAATCTCCCTAATGGGTTGTTTTTAATAGAGTCTATATGTAACCAATTAGCCAGTTAGTCACAAAGCGTCAACGTAATAGTAAAAAAATAGATAAACTGCCCACGCAATACGTTATGGTTTCCAGTTAATGTTTTTAGCCCTGCATGTTCGTTAATTCAGTTTATGAAAAAAAAAACAAAAAAAAACGCCAAAGCGTTTCCTACAAGTTTCTCGATGCGTATAAAGAATCTTTGATTAATTTAACCAGATTTGGTTAAATCCCGTATAGGCACCAGCCGGGTAGGTTTAGATTAAAATAGGTCAAAGGATAATGACAGAGCAAAAGTCAATGCCCTGAGTTATAATGATAGTACACCCCCCGGGGAGTTGAGAAATGCTCCATATCCGAAACGAATGATTTTAGGAAAATGAAAGTGAAATGTTTTGGGAGGTATCCCAGGTTTCTTCATTACGTGACCTTTGTGCTGAAGCGTGAACATTTCGTGAGGACTTGTAAAGCTCGCGCGACTGAGTGTCCTCTTTCTTTATTTTAGTTTGTTAATCTCACCGTTTTTTGTTGTTTGTGTGTGTGATTCTAACAACATGGCACTTTTGTAGATGATCGACTTCATTGTTATCGAAAGTGGTATAAATTCTGAAGTTACATATTCAGAATAACACCAGGGTGTAACTGAGGACCTCCTTCCAAGGATGGATGGTAAAGTGGTTCCAAAATGAAAGTC
Source organism: Limulus polyphemus (assembly GCF_000517525.1). Classification (NCBI taxonomy): domain Eukaryota; kingdom Metazoa; phylum Arthropoda; class Merostomata; order Xiphosura; family Limulidae; genus Limulus; species Limulus polyphemus. The sequence continues at coordinate 134,701 of NW_013667007.1, read as the reverse complement.
AACTATTGGGGGATGAGAAGCGTAGTGCCCCTACATCATACGTGTCACGAGAAACAAGTGGTTAGTACTGTGGAGAATATTTGACGAAAAACCTGCATTTCAAGTATTGAGAACTTTATTCCAGAGCTATAGATTGTTGTTGTGGTACATCGGAAGATTTAATGTAGACTGAAGCGATGTGTGCCGGAAAACATGAGCCCCGACATTGAAACACCCCGTTGGTGGAATCACTCTCATATAATTTTTAAGTTTAACATTATTACAGGGATACAAGCATGTTTTTTGCTGTTGTGCTTGGTATAGTTCCTTCTTTCATATGTTATTGGGAGATTAAATCTGGTTCATTACGTTTAGAAAATGTATTCGCGTTGTCAATTAGTATTATGTTAGCTGCCAAAGAAAACAGTATGATGAAATTTGTATAAGCATTAATTCTTAAGGTAGTAATTAAAATCATACAACTCATTTATTTAAAAAGGATTTTCTATGCAATAAGGTTTAATACGCTAGAAGTGAAATTTTATGAAAGCCTGTACGATATTTTTGTTTTTATTGATTAACTGTATAAACAGATTTTTCAACTGGTGAAATATTTATTATTTATACTGTATATTCTCCTTGCTCGTTAAAATATCAGTAAAAGTACATTAAATAAGTCTGAAAACACGTATTAATGCTTAGTGTGTATACCTTTATAGTTATGTTGTTAATACAAGTTATACAAAATATATCACAAAAATTACAGGAAGGATAGGAAAGACTGGAGCAGTTTTCGCTCCAGGTTCCGGAGTACTTTGGTGAACCTGGCTACATCTTCTTGCTCCAGCTCTGAAACACAGTTAAAAAACTGAACAGAACTGCTACGTCTGCAGTTTACTGAGCCGAAACACAGCTACCACTTCAAAATTAGGGGCGGCTAGCACAGATAGGTCTCGAAATTCAGCAAAACAAACTGTTTGAAGCAAATACAAAAGACAAACCAGCTAACTAAAAAACAGAAAATAGTTTTCATCAAACAACAACAGTTTAGGAGGGTGGAAGAAGTCTACTTAGGACCTGACCCTCCCTGGTGGTCAAGACCTAACGGAGGAAGAGGTTTACCTACTAGCACCTGACCCTCCAAGGTCTATAAGATTTAAATCCCAACACTGCAGCAGCAGCAAATATAAAATACATTAACATATCGCTTAGAATTAAGTATAATTTGTGTATTTAAAAGATTATATATATGTGTGTGTGTGAAATACGCGAACTGATAATTATTTCTAGTGAAAAGTGACGTTTTGTTATGGAACTGTTTGCTAGTATATACAACCAAATAAAGAGAAATGTTATAGCAGTCTACTCATGGACATGGTCCTGAATTAGGGAAGTAAAATCAATGTAGTCTTTTACACCAGTGTTCAGTGATTTCTTGAATAAACATATAGCATTTTGAAGTTCATCAACAACAGTAAAGGAGGAAGGAAGAGGTCCGAAGTGAACCTGACCCTCCGAGGTCGCGCACAACGACCAAATACCGATAAAGCTCAGTCGAATACATAATATTCGCGTTTAAACCTGATTTCACGAATAATAACTATAGCATTTGACAGTTTCTTAATAATAGTCATGGAGGGTGAAATGGGTCGGCTGACAACCTGACCCTCCCAGGTCGCGCATAACGACTGCGTACAAACCCAGAACAGAGAAATACAAAATACTAGTGCATTGTACATGTTTGTATTTTCTTTAACAATGTATTGTACTGATGATGAGTTGAACACTTAGTTGCAGTTACTCAATATTTATGACTTTTGTATATTGTGCAACTCTGCGTTTCCATAATTATTAATAATACTGTTATTTTTCCGTTATTCAAAATTGTACCAGTTTTTTTTTTTTTTTACTAACAAGATATGGCGTTTCCTAGAGAGACAAAAAGGTTAAGAATGTATCAGTCGTTTAACTGATGATTTGACATTTAATAAACTCCGATCACTTTTAATATTCAATATGTGATGTTGTATTTGCCTTTATAAATCGTAATGAGTTTGATAGAAAATTTTATATTTGATAAGTGCATAAACATGTTCAATAACGTCCAGTCAGAAACTGCTAAAATCTAAAAGAAAACAGAAGCAAAATACGTCCTACCATTTCATGATTCTTCTCTTTAGGTGTTTCGTGATTATAGAGAATATTCTGTACGGACATTAGAACAGTGTCTGGTAACTGTGTCATCATATGATGACTCATGTTGTCATTAATCACAACCGAGTATATCTTGAATAGTTCTTCCAGATTTGGCCAGGACTGTAATGGGCAATAAAATATCTTTATTGTTTTTTAATGGAATTTGCTTGATCATCATGCACAGGAAAGAAACGCTAGTATTATGAATTTGGCAAGTTATCGTAGATGTAGATCCAAAGTAATAATAAGAAATAATTCTAAATCAATTTATTCAGTGCCACGGAATGTTTGGATTAAATTAGGTGTAACTAACTATACGCTATTATGTTGTACCAAACAATTATATCTGATCATAGAGCCGACAATAACTAGTATTAGTCAAATAGTTTAAAAACTTTGTAAGGGCAGTTTTTGTGATGAGGCTATTCAACACTAGAGGTATCACAGCTATTCAAGATGTCTGAAAGCTTATATGAGTACAGCTAATTAAGTTCTTAGAGATATTATAACTGCTCTTTTTTCTTCTTTTTCAATTAACTGTAAAACTGTAAGGTTATTTTATTTTGTTATATAGTTGCACATAGGTAGAACCAACCGTTGAGTCAAACTTTTTGTTTTTATTGTTTAGGGCAAAGCTACACAGTGGGCTATGTGGGCTCTGTCCACCGAAAGATGGGCCAAACTTTGTGCGATGTCTAATAGATATTTTGATTGCTTTTTTTTTTTTGTTTTTAAAGAGTTAAAATGTAATTTTATATGTATTATCCAGACGAGATTTAGTTATTATATTTCTCACATCTTTAAATCTTCTGTCTCTTTTCATCATAAGTCGAACACCTCCGTCTCAGGTGTTGATATATTTACTCTCCATGTTTTATTTTACTAAAGACAAACAACTACCAAGGTTACTAACAAAAATACATCGAACGCATTACTTTAATTACGCGCAATATTTGTATTAAATATATCTGTGACGAATACTACTGTAGACCGAAAGCTTGGAATGACGTAGTTATGCGAAGAAACATTTTCAGCTAATATAAATTAGTAAATGAAATGAAACAATACACCATAACCGGAACCAGAAGAAAATTCTAAGGAAGTGGTAAGTGTAACAATTGTTTTTAGAGATGAAAAATAGTTATGCTTAAAAGGAAAACTGTTTTTATTACTTTCTTTCTTGTATTAGTGGTGGTTAAAGCTTTAGGTTTACAGCATCCTCACTCAAACACAGCATTGTTTATAAAAGGAGTTAATATGTTATATATAAAAAAGCGTATTTGTCAATCGCTACGATTTATTGTGTGCCCTTTCACAATATGTTAATAATTATCATCCTAGAATTTATCATTTTGTGCTTTGTTACTGACAGCCGCTTCGCATAATAAATCTTCTTCAGTCAACCTTTTATTTGGATTTCTCATTTACATATTAATCATATAATTCGGGAGACTGTAGTATCCTGCGCTGCAGCTAAGTTTCTGTGAAATTAACGTCTCGGTATTTATTAAAAACAAAACTCCTACTGTAAATCAACTTCGAATAATATGTACAGCTTTAATCAATTTTCCGAGTTGTCACTGATCATGAGCCTGTAGTATAAGATTCGCATTTTTTAAAAACCTATCTATCTATATTTTGTATATAATAAGCTCTTAAGTATCAAGCGTATAATCATTCTGAATTACTGAAATAACTTGCAAGCTTAGAACAACCTAACCGTTCGTACAAATATATACTTCACTGAAAGAGATAGTGCACTGCCGTTCGTACACCACTACAACTGATATCGATTGATATAGAATAACAATTTTCTTCGTATACTTTCAGCAACTTAAGCATTATTTGTTACGAAGTATATACAGTAATTGTGCAGCTAGTTATACCTACTCGGTTCATTACTTTCTGGTATAAAGCTTTAAATGTGAGTGCTGTAGAACAAATCATACTCCATATCACGTAATGTTTATCTAATAACAACAAATACGGTATACTGTAGAAAAAAAATCTTGTTTTCGTGGTTTACGCTATTCTAGGTGCGAGAATTTGACGGAGTGCTCTCTTAGAAACAAATTTCTTTGGCCTGAAAGCCCACTGCGCAGTGGTCACGTGAACCAATCAAAATGCATGACTGAGAGCAAACATGTAGACGTATATAATGTGAGTGTCGCACACTTAGTTACAGTAAATAGAAAGAACTAGGAAGACTTATGTAGTGATGTACATATTAGTAAATTTAGCGTTTAGAAGTTTAGTTATGCTCAACTGACGTAGTTAAGCATATGGTGAAGAATGTAAGTCATGTAGAATGGTGAAAGTTGCGCGCAGGTTGTCATACGGAAAAACTGGGAAGTAGGTACGGAGGTGTAGCAGTAGTATTAACTTAGTAGTTTCTCGTGTTAACCATCATGGCGGTATACAGACCGGAGTTGCTCTCGTATGTATCTCGCACGGTTTGGTGTAACCTCCTGACTACTTTAAGCCTAACTTTACTCATAAGAATTTGTGGAGCAGAGAATATCTTGTGTCCTTCCAGTTGTTCATGCTTGGGAAGCTTAGTCGACTGTAGCAGACGCGGTCTTATTGAAATACCAAAGGATTTACCCGTTTGGGTGGAATATCTGTAAGTCTAACATCACTGAATTTCGCCTAGCCTAACGCTAGTCTCTACGACTCGTCTGGCTCTAGCCTTATCCACAGACACTGAACATCTAAATCTAATGTTTCGTAATCAGTGATTTATAAAATTATATTAAAGTATTTAAACTTTAAGTCTACCTGAAGTTGTAAGCTTGCACAAAAATCTGGACATGTAATGTTGATTTTAATTTCCTTCTAACATTAGACTAAGAGGCTAATTACTAAATCATAAATTATTGATACTGTGATAGTGATACTGCAAAATGGTACTGCTTGACACAGTAATTTAATTTTTGTTCCAAGATTGAGGTTTTGCGTATAAGTTTTAACGTTTGACATTAATCATCAATTTATTCAGGAAAATAATTATTAGAACCGTACTTAAAGCAAATGAGAATATATGTTAACCACACTACATCCGCCATATATAGTGCCGATGAGACTTTTCGCCCAGAATTAATGCAATTTTTTTCGACATATCAGTTTATATAACACCTAGTTTTTATTTAAAATCAAGAATAAACAAGACAGGGTAAGAGATGGTTTTTATTGTAATGTAGTAACGTAAGTCTTTTAAGTAAAACTGTAATTTAATCCAAGTTGAACGTAGATTAAGACAATTGTTGGACGGGTTTTATTTTTGTGTGTAGTATATTGCGGATTCCTAAACTGAATGTTTTTTCCAGTGGTACTAGCTCATGTAATTTTAAGTATTATGAAGATTTTTGTTATTTCATGATAAGCTATATCATTTAAAAAACTTTTAAGATGTGTGTGTAGTAGAGTATCAACGTAGTAACAAAGTTCTAATCAGCACAGTAAAACTAATTATTTGTTGTAAGGACGTTTTACAGTTTGTGGAAAGTTACACTTACCAGTACACTGTATACGTTGTGTGTGTGTGTGTATATATATATATATATATATATATATATACACA